>NC_034182.2:1167953-1357953 GCF_002021735.2 Oncorhynchus kisutch
AGAGAGAGAGAGAGAAGAGGGGTCTGGGGGTTTGGTATTATGCATTGGGGGGAGAGAGAGAGAGAGGGTCTGGGGTTTGCCGCTCATTACTGCTGGGAGAGCAGTAGAGAGGGGTCTTGGGGTGGTATTAATGCTGGGTCCGGGAGCAGAGTGAGAGAGAGGGTCTGGGTTGGTATGGTAATGCTGGGGGGAGAGAGAGAGAGGGCCTGGGGTTTGGTATTATGCTGGGGGGAGAGAGAGAGGGTCTGGGGGTCTTGGTATTAATGGGCTGGGGGGGAGAGAGAGAGAGGATCTGGGGGGTTGGTGTTAATGTGGGGGGAAGAGAGAGAGGATCCTGGGGTTTGGTATTTAATGCTGGGCCGGAGAGAGAGCCTGGGGGGTTGGTATCTAATGCTGGGGGAGAGAGAGAGAGGGCCTTGGGTGGGTTGGGTATTAATGCTGGGGGAGAGAGAGAGAGGTACTAGGGGGGTTGGTATTAATGCTGGGGGAGGAGAGAGAGGGCCTGGGGTTGTTGGTGTTAATGCTGGGGGAGAGAAACAAGAGAGGGCCTGGGGGGTTGGTACTAATGCTGGGGGAGAGAGAAAAGGCCTGGGGGTTGGTACTATTGCTGGGGGAAGAGAAAGCGAGAGAGAGAGAGAGAGAGAGAGAGAGAGAGGGGGGGGGGGGCCTGGGGGCCAGCCGCTGTCTGCTCCATACCAGAGAGTCAGTCCCCAGGCAACTCCTTTGTTTGTGTTAGCCCCCCAGGGCCTGGAGTGTGTACAGTCAGGGAGGGGGAGATACGGGTGGGGAGACCAGCTAACAGAGTGAGGGGGTCCGGAGTACGCTTCACTGTCAGGAAGCATACACACACACAAACACACACTCCCACACACACAACCAATCCCGGACAGACACTCACACTCCTCTACTGTGCCACAGTGACTCACCTAATTAAAAGCTACACTCTGCAAATTGGACTGCACCGATAGAGAAAGACGACAGAGGAAAAATAAAAAATGCTTGTATCTTTTTTTTTCATGTCTTTGAAATGTGTCTCTCTAAATTTCAGAGGCATGTAATTATCTGTACCGTTCTAGAGTACACATTAGTGAAACATGCCTCCACTCTGCTATAGGGATTCCATTAAGACAGGTAATTAGGGCCTGGCTGGGAGAAAATGGCTGAGGAATGCATCCCGAAAGTATCCATTAAAGTCAAAGTGAAAGTTGAAAGTGAAACAATAGCGAGTGCACCGTTCTGTCTGGTTTAACCAGTCTATATTGAAAGAGATGGCAACTAAGAAGGCCCAAATATCTCTGCCTGCACTGTTCGTCTGTAGGGGACTTTGGTGAATTATTATGTGTATTAACTTCAGAGAGTTCCCTGAATCCCCTTTAATATGGAGAGAGAGGTTCTCTGAATCCCCTTTAATATGGAGAGAGGTTCTCTGAATCCCCTTTATATGGAGAGAGGTTCTCTGAATCCCCTTTAATATGGAGAGAAGTTCTCTGAATCCCTTTTAATATGGAGAGAGGTTCTCTGAATCCCTTTAATATGGAGAGAGGTTCTATGAATCCCCTTTAATATGGAGAGAAGTTCTCTGAATCCCCTTTAATATGGAGAGAGGTTCTCTGAATCCCCTTTAATATGGAGAGAGGTTCTCTGAATCCCCTTTAATATGGAGAGAAGTTCTCTGAATCCCCTTTAATATGCAGAGAGGTTTCTCTGAATCCCCTTTAAAATGGAGAGAAGTTCTCTGAATCCCCTTTAATATGGAGAGAGGGTTCTGCTGAATCCCCTTAATATGGAGAGAGAGGTTCTCTGAATCCCCTTTAAAATGGAGAGAGTTCTCTGAATCCCCTTTAATATGGAGAGAGGTTCTCTGAATCCCCTTTAATATGGAGAGAGTTCTCTGAATCCCTTTAATATGGAGAGAGGTTCTCTGAATCCCCTTTAATATGGAGAGAGGTTTCTCTGAATCCCCTTTAATATGGAGAGAAGTTCTCTGAATCCCCTTTAATATGGAGAGGGTTCTCTGAATCCCCTTTAATATGGAGAGAGGTTCTCTGAATCCCCTTTAATATGGAGAGAGGTTCTCTGAATCCCCTTTAATATGGAGAGAGGTTCTCTGAATCCCCTTTAATATGGAGAGAAGTTCTCTGAATCCCTTTAATATGGAGAGAGGTTCTCTGAATCCCCTTTAATATGGAGAGAAGTTTCTCTGAATCCCCTTTAATATGGAGAGAGGTTCTCTGAATCCCCTTTAATATGGAGAGAGGTTCTCTGAATCCCCTTTAAAATGGAGAGAAGTTCTCTGAATCCCCTTTAATATGGAGAGAGGTTCTCTGAGTCCCCTTTAATATGGAGAGAGGTTCTCTGAGTCCCCTTTAATATGGAGAGAGGTTCTCTGAATCCCCTTTAATATGGAGAGAGGTTCTCTGAATCCCTTTTAATATGGAGAAAAGTTCTCTGAAGTCTGTCTGTCTGTCTGTCTGTGTCTTTCTTCCTGGCTGTCTAAATACACAGGAGAGAGCAGCCAGGAGACTATGAGAATACAGGGATGCACACTTCAATTTAGAAGACATGAATAACCAATGAGGTTTCCATGTGCTGGATACATTTCCCCTGGTGACTGTCTCTCTGTCTGTCTCTCTGTCTCTCTGTCTGTCTCTCTCTCTCTCTCTCTCTCTCTGTCTTTGTCTCTCGGTCTCTCTCGGTCTCTCTCTGTCTCTCTCTGTCTCTCTGTCTCTCTCTCTTTCTCTCTTTCTCTCTCTTCTCTCTCTCTCTTTCTCTGTCTCTCTCTCTGTCTCTCTCTCTGTCTCTCTCTCTCTCCCTCTCTCTCTCCCTCTCTCTGTCTTTCTCTCTCTGTCTTTCTCTGTCTCTCTGTTTTTCTCTCTCTTTCTCTCTGTTTTTCTCTGTCTCAGACACAGTGGTACAGGCTTTCACTTAGAGTACCACACTGTACACACTGACATTCAGAGGTAATCACACACTGTCTCACGCTACACAAAACCCCTGGATTTCACCTATAAGGATACATATAATCTCCGGAGCGGTAGGTAAGAGCCAATAATATCCACTGATGAGGACTCTATCCTTTTCTCTGTCTCAGGGATGCAGACTTCAATTTAGAAGACATGAATAACCAATAGGGTTTCCATGTGCTGGATACATTTCCCCTGGCGACTGTCTCTTTCTCACTCTCTCACATGCATGTAGACACACACATACACACACGCACACACACTCACATGCATGTAGACACACACACATACACACATGCACACACACTCACATGCATGTAGACACACACGCATACACACGCACACACTCAGGCGCAGGTTGGCGTTTATTTTCACGAGTCTTATCTAGAGGCAGCAGAGTGGTCATTAGCCGGCACAGCCACAAAGTCATGAAATCTGATTTAAAACCGAACTATAACCTTACATTTTTACTATACAGTATATCCAATTTTGACTTTGCAGCTGGCCCATCTAGCGGAAATCTCTCAGTTCTGCCTCCAGGTCATGCAGTCAAACATGCACCCACACACACATTCACAAGCACACACATTTTAATATTCACTTTGATACACAAACAGAAACCTGAGAAATGTACAAATAGTAGACTGAATTAGAGAGAAATATGGATACAAACACACACACACACGACCACACAAACACACACAGTCCTACGTCCACAGAGGCCCCTGCTAGATTCTGTTTGAGCGGGACTTTGCATGACTGCAGTAATGGAAACACACATGGTGACCATGATAAAGCTCCCCCAACACACAAATCAGGCTAAAAGCTCTCACAAAGTCCCCCACCAGGAGACGGAAGTCCCCAGTATCTGTGTGTGTGTGTGTGTGTTTGTGTGTGTGTGTGCGCATTGTGTTATCTGTATGTGAAACCGTGTGTACTCGTTTACATGTTTGTGCATGTTAATGTGTGTGTGTGTTTCTCTATGAGTGTGTGTGTGTACATGTATCCCTGTGTGTGTACCCTATCACTGGTCCCTTATATTCAGCGCGGGGTAAGATAATGAGAATTTTATCTGCTGTTCCTGGTTCCACTGAGGCGCGGGGACTCTGATTGAATGGGAGCAGAGTGTAACGGATGAGACCAGCGATAGTGGGGCTGACGGATTTACATGCACACAGACTAGACCGCCGCAGGCCTGAATACGACAGAGCAGCCAGGGGAAACATGGCGACAGAGGGGTTGTGAAATATATGCCACTGCTGCACCACCTTGTACTGTACACCTCTTGGTCAGGAAATACTACTAGTTCCCAGAAGTGTTGCATCAGACAATGTCTCTTTAAGGCAATCCATCTAAAATATATCTGTTACTTTTATTTGGCAACACTCCCAGAGAGAGAGAGAGAGAGAGAGAGAGAGAGAGAGAGAGAGAGAGAGAGAGAGAGAGAGAGAGAGAGAGAGAGAGAGAGAGAGAGATAGAGAGAGAGAGAGAGAGACAGAGAGAGAGAGAGAGAGAGAGAGAGAGAAAGAGAGAGAGAGAGAGAATGTCCATAATTAATCGCTTGATGACAAATTATCTCCTTAATCATTGGAAGAGGACATATACCTGATAAGACTGCTGTCAGATCCACTTCTGGGCTTGATGGATAGATGGATCAAAGGTAAGAATTAATGAAAGGTAATTCATTATTATCAGTTTCTCCTCATAATGAAATGTTTGGCAGAGCCCAGAGGCCTGGCTGGTTTAGTGTTCCTGCACAACTCTTTCTTGTTCTGTCTACCTTTCCTTTTTATACCTGAGGACTGTCCTGGAGAAATAACACCTAGCTACAACAGACTGGGAAATCAAACCTAACCAGGTATTACGTAACACTTGTACAAAATGCAGACATGGTCAAACAGTAATTGGAGCGTGCGTTAACGACAATGTGAGTGATATTAGGTCAAGTAGCACCTTTTTATGACTGTGAGAGAATTATGTAAAGTGTCTCTTAGCCCCCCCCCCCCCCCGAAAATTATTTTTGGGTGGCACACGGGGGTGGTTGGCGAAGCCAGGTTGCAGACCAGAGCCAACTCCCCGCACTCGCTTTAAGGAGCGTGTGACCCTTCAGGCACCAAGCTTTGCGGTTACACGTACTGTGTCGCCGGTACGCATCCACAGCCCGGTGCGCTCTGTGCCAGCTCCCCGAATTAGCCGTGCTAGAGTGGGCATCCAGCCATGACGGGTTGTGCCACCTCTGTGCTCCAGACGTCCAGTGCGTCTCCACGGCCCAGTATATCCTGTGCCAGCTCTACGCACCCGGCCTCCAGTGATGATCCAGGGCCCGAAGCATCCAGTGATGATCAATGGCACGAAGCCTCCAGTGATGATCCACGGCCCGGAGCCTTCAGCAGTGGTCCGCGGTCCAGAATCTCCAGCGATGTTCCGAAGTCCAGAGCCTCCAGTGATGGTTCGCAGTCCAGAGTCACCGGCGACGGTCAGCAGTCCAGAGTCTCCGGCGACGGTCAGCAGTCAGGAGTCTCCGGCGACGGTCAGCAGTCTGGAGTCTCCGGCAACGGTCGGCCCTCCGGAGCCTCTGGCAACGGTCCACGGGCCAGAGCCACCGCGACGATCCACGGTCCGGTTCCACGGAAGTGGAGGGATCAGCAAGCGGAGCGGGAGCCGCCATCGAGGCTAGATGCCCACCCGGACCCTCCCTCATAGAGTCAGGTTTTGCGGCCGGAGTGTGGGGGGGGGGTACTGTCGCGCCCTGACCTTAGAGAGCCTTTTTATTTCTCTATTTGGTTAGGTAAGGGTGTAATTTGGGTGGGCATACTAGTTTTCTATGTCTTTGTTGGCTGGCTATGGTTCCCAATCAGAGGCAGCTGTCTATTGTTGAATCATACTTAGGCAGCCTGTTTTCCACCTTAGTTTGCGGGATCTTGTTTTTGCACAGTAGCTGTGGAGCCTGCAGAACTTTACGTTCATTTGTATTTATTTATTTTTTGGTGTCATTTGAAAATAAAGTCAAATGTACGTCTACCATGTTGCACCTTGGTCTCCTTCTAATGACGGACGTAACATGCGTAATAACGTTTTCAGTGTTTGTACTTTATAATAACTCTACGTAATAACAATTTCAGTGTTAGTAGTTTATAATAAATCTACGTAGTAACGTTTTCAGTGTTAGTACTTTATAATAACTCTATTTAATAACGTTTTCAGTATTAATACTTTATAATAACTTTATGTAATAACGTCTTCAGTATTAATACTTTCTAATAACTTTATGTAATAACGTCTTCAGTGTTAGTACCACGTCATCAGTGTTAGTAGTCTAGGTATACTGCAACAGCTTTTCACTGTATGGTATGTCCATTTAAAGTGCTTGGAGGTAATACAGAAAAATACAATACATACTTCAGATATACACAAGATGCTGATATCATCAAGACATCCTTGATGATTTAAATCATAGTTTGACGATTGTAAGGAACATACACCAGGGCTTGACATGAACTGTTTAAGCCACCTGTCCTTTGGACAATTAAAAAACATAAGAATTCACCTTTATTTAACCAGGTAGGCCAGTTGAGAACAAATTCTCATTTACAACTGCGACCTGGCGGAGATAAAGCAAACAGTGAGACAAAGACAACAACACAGAGCTACACATAAACAAATGTACAGTCAATAACACAATAGAAAAATCTATATACAGTGTGTGCAAATGTAGAAGAGTAGGGAGGTAAGGCAATAAATAGGAAATAGAAGTGAAATAATTACAATTTAGCATTAACACTGGAGTAATAGGTGTGCAGATGATGATGTCCAAGTAGAGATACTGGGGTGCAAAAGAGCAAGAGGATAAATAACAACATGGGGATGAGGTAGTTGGGTGTGCTATTTACAGATTGGCTGTGTACAGGTGCAGTGATTGGTAAGCTGCTCTGACAGTTGATACTTAAAGTTAGCGAGGGAGATATAAGACTCCAGCTTCAGAGATTTTTGCAATTCGTTCCAGTCATTGGCAGCAGTGAATTGAAAGGAAAGGCGGCCAAAGGAAGCATTGGCTTTGGGGATGACCAGTGAACTATACCTGCTGGTGCACGTGCTATGGGTTGCTGTTGCTATGGTGACCAGTGAGCTGAGACAAGGTGGGGCTCTACCTAGCATAGACTTATAGATGACCTGGAGCCAGTGGGTTTGGCGACAACGAGAGCATACAGGTCACAGTGGTGGGTGGTATATGGGGCTTTGGTGACAAAACGGATAGCACTGTGATAGACTACATCCAGTTTGCTGAGTAGAGTGTTGGAGGCTATTTTGTAAATTACATCGCCGAAGACAAGGATCGGTAGGATAATCAGTTTTATGAGGGTATGTTTGGCAAGTAGGACAGATTTTTTGACACTGTACCTTACAGTTTGCCCCAGTGGGGGAATTTGACAAGTATAGTACAGATAAATTCATCAAATCAGAAAACTCAACTCCCATTCTCCTCTGAGATCCTTGTCTTCTCTTAATTACACATTCTACTCTGCTCTTACTCCCCTCCTCTGTCTATCGATCGATTTCCCCTTTCTATTCATAAGACAAACCCCCTTGAAGAAGCCAAGTATAAACTTCAGAGGACTCAGGTTTATCAGTGGGTTTGAAAATATCAACCCGCTCCTCAAGCAGCTCAACTGATGTGTGGCTCAACTGGCAAACACAATAAACCCCCGATCCCCAGAAGCCATGTCGAAACGCGGTGTGAGAGCTGTAGTAGTTTCCCCTCCTCCTACTCTCTTCTTCTCTCTCTTCTTCTCTTCTTTCGCGTCCTCAGAGACACTAGTTGATGAGTATAGCCTGTGGACCTGTGGATGTGTTGGGGGTTTCTCAGTACCCAGGAGCCTTAGCGCTGAGTGGAAGACTTAAACTACCGTATATAGTGGTTTAAATCTGAGATGTGGGCTTGTTGCTATATGAGATCCTCAAGGTCCACTGCTGCTTGACAAGGACCGTAGTGACCATGTAGATTTTTAAAACTTACAAACCATACAAATAAAGGCATTTTAATTCATTATATGAAGAGTGCCTTGGTCCTCCTTCCTTTTCAATGACAAATGTACCCCTTTTACTAAAGAGCACCTTCTGTCTCCCAAAACCTACTATTGTGTAGCTTCCCCTTCCTTCTTTCTTCTACAACTACAGGTGTGTTCTGCTCTGAACCCAGCATTGACCACACCAGGCTAGATATGTCCTCACTGACTCTGTATAATGTTTGGATTTTAATGAGGCCTTGAAATAGGATTAATAACTACAATAATACAGTCAGGAGCTAAGAGCTTCACTGGGCAAACCATCTAATGAGTCATCCAGATATGGGACTGGGAAATGTGTCTTATGTTTTTGTTTGTTTCTCTATCTCTCTCAGTCTTTGTTCTCCCTACTCAAAACTAGCTCTCTACCCACAACTCCTCTCTCTTTCTCTGGCTCAATCCTCTTAATTTCTCTGTCTCTAGATTTCTGTGCGTGTGTGTGTGTGTGTGTTTGTCTGTCTGCCTCTTTCTCTAATTCTCTCTCTAACTCTCTCACTCCATCCATTTCTCTCTCTATCTCTTTCTCAGCCTGCGAGGACAATGGAGGAGAGGCGAGGCGCAATAACTAGGCAATCAGAGGCCCCGCGCCTCTCTGAAAGAGCAGGACCACCGGGAGTAAGCACGAGGACAAAAGAATGCTGTATCTCTCCCCGCAGCACAAAGACCGGCCTCGTGCTTCACAAGAAAAACTGTGTCTCTTTTTCACAGGGGAATATTTGTAATTTATTTTCCCCTTGATTTATTCTTCTCATTCTTTTAGATTCAACCCCTTTTTTCCTGCAGCGTGTGGGTTGATTGAGGAGGCCCAGGTTTCTGACAGGCGGGTGCCTGTTTTGCGGGTGCCTTCCTCTCTTTCTGTTTCTCACTCTCGTTCTTTCGTTCTCGCTCATAGATGATAACATAAAAGTTCTGTTTCTCTCTGTTCAGCTTGTTGCGGTTGAATGGGGCTTCCCAGGTCACTATGGAGTACAAGAAGAGAGTACCTAACACTATATGCATTCACTGCAGCAGTCCTGTCACATATACAGTGGGGCAAAAAAGTATTTAGTCAGCCACCAATTGTGCAAGTTCTCCCACTTAAAAAGATGAGAGAGGCCTGTAATTTTCATCATAGGTACACTTCAACTATGACAAACAAAATGATTTAAAAAATCCAGAAAATCACATTGTACGATTTTAATGAATTTATTTATTACATGTATTTATTTATTATTAGAGAGAGAGAGAGAGAGAGAGAGAGAGAGAGAGAGAGAGGACAGGATAACAGATCTGTTCAGACGGAGGAATGATCCCAAATAAGAATGCAAATATACATCACTTCTAGTGGAAATCAGACAGAGAATGGGGCCCTCCAGCCCCTCTTACTCTCTCTCTCTCTCTCTCTCTCTCTCTCTCTCTCTACGTCTCCAGAGCCCTGCTTCACTTTCCCTCTCAGCGTCTCATCTCTCCTTCTCTCTCACCCTTAATCCTTCCTTCCCCCTCCATCCCCTCACACCTTCCTACCCCTCTCTCTCCTCCCTCTCCCCCCTACTTCTCACTCCCTCCTATCACTCGACGGTGGCTGTGCCATTACCTTAAGCATGTCTCGGCGAGGTGAGCTAGATTAAGGGAATGAATAAGGCTTTGGAGTGCAAAGCACCCGCCACCTCACTATAGATCACCACTAAACCCTGCCTGAATGACTCCTGACCCAGCCAGAATTATATCTCTCCTCACTCCATCCATCCATCCCTCTCTACCTCCCTCCCTCCCTCCTGCTCTCTCTCTCTCTCTCTCTGGCTGGCTGTCTATCTTAGTTCTCCTGGTAATTCTCTCTCTCTCTCTCTCTCTCTCTCTCTCTCTCTCTCTCTCTCTCTCTGGCTGGCTGTCTATCTTAGCTCTCCTGGTAATTCTCACTCTCTCTCTCTCTCTCTCTCTCTCTCTCTCTCTCTCTCTCTGGCTGTCTATCTTAGGTCTCCTGGTAATTCTCTCTCTCTCTCTGGCTCTCTATCTTTGCTCTCCTGGTAATTGTCTCTCTCTCCCTCTCTCTCTGGCTGTCTATTTTAGCTCTCCTGGTAATTCTCTCTCTCTCTCTCTCTCTGGCTGTCTATCTTAGGTCTCCTGGTAATTCTCTCTCTCTCTCTGGCTCTCTATCTCTCTCTCTGGCTGTCTATCTTAGGTCTCCTGGTAATTCTCTCTCTCTCTCTGGCTCTCTATCTTTGCTCTCCTGGTAATTCTCTCTCTCTCTCTCTCTCTCTCTCTCTGCCTGTCTATCTTAGGTCTCCTGGTAATTGTCTCTCTCTCTCTCTCTCTCTGGCTGTCTGTTTTAGCTCTCCTGGTAATTGTCTCTCTCTCTCTCTCTCTCTCTCTCTGGCTGTCTGTTTTAGCTCTCCTGGTAATTCTCTCTCTCTCTCTCTCTCTCTCTCTCTCTCTCTGGCTGTCTGTTTTAGCTCTCCTGGTAATTGTCTCTCTCTCTCTCTCTCCCTCTCTGTCATCCTCTCTATTTCTCCTTGCCCTATTCTTTTTTGCCTTCACCCTTTCCTCCTCTCTGTCAAAGAAAATCGGGAAAATTGCTTGAAACCCCTGTGATAACATGAAGGGACATTTTCTTTCACTGCTTCAGTTTGATCCACCTGATGTAATGGAGGTGATGGAGGTAATTGGTAACGTATAGCTATCAGCAGCAGGTCATGAGGAGGTTCCTCTTTGGTGAAATCAGTGTCTTCCTACAGTACTGAGCCACTAATGTTAATCTTCACCAAATAAATGCAAACTGGTATTGTTCCTAAAGATTAGAAAATGGCCAAAGTTATCCCCCTCTATAAATATTGGGATCTAAGATCTTTTGCTAATTATCGTCAAGTATCTGTACAACCATGTTATTCTAAAATCCTAGAAAAATGTTGCATAAAAGAAAGTTGAAACATTTAAACCAACACTGTGTTCTATACAGTATGAGCATCCATATGGTTTTCCTAAAAACCTCTCCACAGATATGGTTCTTTTACAACTTGTGGAATAAATCTTTACAGCCAACGAATACGCTCTTGGCATCTTTCTAGATTTTACCAAAGTGTTTGACACGGTTGATGATGAAGTATTACTTGCTAAATTGCATTATTACGGTCTTCATGATTATACATAGAAATGCCTATATAATTATGTTTATGAAAGAGAACAATCTGTTTGTGCAATTTTTTTTTCATCTAGCAGGGCCGAGATATCCTGTTGTATTCCACAGGGTCTGATCCTTGGACCTTTGTTATTCCTAATCTATATCAATGACCTTGCTGCTGGGTCTCCTACCGTACTTCCCCTCCTCTTTGCCAAGGATACCAACTTCCTTTCATCACACAACAATCAATGAAGCCAATTCAGGCATGGACACATTTTCTGATTGGTTCCAGATAAACAAAGGATATTTGAATGTGGGAAAAAATTTAACTTCATTGTATTCATTGGTAATAAATATAAATATTGTTAAGAAAAGAGCCAGAATCTCAATTGATGGGAATGAAATGGACCAGGTTTTATCTAGTAGATTCCTCTGTGTTCTAGTTGATGAAAAGTTGTCCTGTAAAGATCATATTCAATCAGTCTGCAGCAAAGTAGTGAAGTCTGTTGGTATCATCAGAACGATTAGTGGTTCGCTCCATCAGGCTTGCTTCCTAACACTATACTGCAGTTTAAGTTACCCATATCTCATTTACTGCAATATTGTCTTGGCCAGTACATGTGCTTCCTACCTGCACAAATTATTCATCACACAAAATACATTTTCAAGTCTAGCCACCTCCTCTAACTACTTGGCTCCATCTGCCCCTCTGTTTAAGAAACTCAATATATTGTCAATCTACAACATTAATATATTCCATTTATACACCTTCATCTACAAATATTACATACCTCCCAGACAACCTACCTAAACCCTTCAATGACTTCTTCCAGGTGAATTCCCAAATCCATTCATACAACACAAGTCACTGTGATAACCTTCACCCTCCCCACTGTAGCACCTCGGGTAGTCAATTCTCTATCACAGTGGTTCCCAAGCTTTCCATAGTCCCGTACCCCTTCAAACATTCAACCTCTAGCTGTATCCCCTCTAGCACCAGGGTCAGTGCACTCTCAAATGTTGTTTTTTGCCATCATTGTAAGCCTGCCACACACACACTATACGATACATTTATTGAACATAAGAATGAGTGTGAGTTTTTGTCACAACCCGGCTCGATGGGAAGTGACAAAGGGTTTTTATAGGATCAGGGCAAAAAAAACAATATGATAATCAATAATGTTGCTCTTTATTTAACTATCTTACATATAAAACCTTATTTGTTCATGTCACGACTTCCCCCGAAGTTGGCTCCCCTGCCATAATATTTTCTGGACTTGGCACCCTGTGTTTTGGGTAGTCACATTTACTGTTCGCGCCCTGTGTTGTTGGGCTTGTCATTTTTTGTGCCATATTAAAAGAGCACTTTTTCCCAGTGGAACTCTCTGCGCCTGATTCCTTCCTCACCCACCTAATCCCGCGTGACAGCTCATCGAAAATTGTGAATAACTCACCACAGGTTAATGAGAAGGGTGTGCTTGAAAGGATGCATATAACTCTGCAATGTTGGGTTGTATTGGAGAGAGTCTCCGTCTTAAATCATTTCCCACACACAGTCTGTGCCTGTATTTAGTTTCATTCCACTCCACTCCAATCCACTCTCACATAGGTATGTTGTTGCAAAGGGCGTCAGTGTCTTAACAGTATGATTTGCCAAGGCAGGATGCTCTGAACACAACCCAATTCCGAAATCTGTCAGTGGCTTCTGATTAAATGACATTTTCACAGAAAATAGCTTGTTGCAATTTCGATGAGGCTCTCTTGTTCAGATATCGGTAAGTGGACTGGAGGCAGGGCATGAAAGGTATAACGAATCCAGTTGTTTTTGTCATCCATTTCAGGAAAGTACATACGTAATTGCGCACCCAACTCACTCAGGTGCTTCACTATATCACATTTGACATTGTCCATAAGCTTGAGTTCATTTGCACACAAAAAATCATACAATGATGGAAAGACCTGTGTGTTGTCCTTGTTAATGCAGACAGAGAAGGGCTCCAACTTTTTAATCATAGACTAAATTTTGTCCCGCACATTGAATATATATAGAGGCTTCTAGCACCTTCTTATTAATGGTATCTGTTGCTTTTATACATGTCTTACTATTCGAAAGTTGTCTTAATTCTCGCTCAAAAAATCCTTGTGGCTTATTTTTTAATTGGCATGCTTTGTTTCTAAATGTCTTCACAAGAGTGAAGGTTTCATCGAGTTGTGAGATAGTACTTTTGCACGTATACCACACTGTCGCTGTGCTTTCCCGGGTAATGGTGAGCATCAGCTATGTTTCGCTACATACAGACCGTTAGTGGAATTCCCGTGAGAGAGTAACGGTTAATGTGATTGTATGTTAATTATGTGACTAGGCTACCTGTATTTGACATTGTGTTGATATTTTGATGAACAATAGATTGTTAAATTTTCAAGCTGCACATCGTTTTAACAGTTTTTTTTGTCTCCACTGTTTTAGTCTTTCACTTATTTTCATTGTGGCAATTAAATAAAACCTAAAACCTCTCTCTCTCTCTTTGTCTGTCTTCCTTCTCCTTCTGTTTCTCCTTCCCTTCTCTCTCTCTCTCTCTCTCTCTCTCTCTCTCTTTCCTCTCTTCTCTCTCTCTCTTTGTCTGTCTTCCTTCTCCTTCTCTTTCTTCCCTTCTCCTTCTCTCTCTCTCTCTTTGTCTGTCTTCTTATCTTATTTTCTTCCCTTCTTCTCTATTCTCTATCTCCTTCTCTCTCTCTCTCTCTTTTTGTCTTCCTTTTCTTCCATTCTCTTCTCTCTATCTCTCTCTTCATCTTGTCTGTCTTCTTATCCTTCTGTTCTTCCCTTCTCTCTCTCTCTCTATCTCTCTCTCTCTCTCTCTCGCTCTCTCTCTCTCTCTCTCTCTTCTCTTTGTCTGTCTTCCTTCTCTTTCTTCCCTTCTCTCTCTCTCTCTCTCTCTCTCTCTCTCTCTCTCTCTCTTTGTCTGTCTTCCTTCTCCTTCTCTTTCTTCCCTTCTCTCTCTCTCTCTCTCTCTCTCTTTGTCTGTCTTCCTTCTCCTTCTCTTTCTTCCCTTCTCTCTCTCTCTCTCTCTCTCTCTCTCTCTCTCTCTTTGTCTGTCTTCCTTCTCCTTCTCTTTCTCCCCTTCTCTCTCTCTCGTCTTCTCTCTCTCTCTTTCCCTCCCTTTCTCTCTCTTCTTTTTCTTTCCTTCTTTCTTTCTTTCTTTCTTTCTTTCTTTCTTTTGTTCTTTCTTTCTTTATTTTGTTCTTTCTTTCCCTCTCTCTCCTTTTGGCTCCACTGGAGTGTGAGAGGGATAAAAGGAGGCCATTTGGGCTGTGAAAATCAATGGCACTTGAGCCCTGAATGATGGCGCTGCTACGTGAATGGTTTAACACCGCAGACGCCATGACACAAAACTCATCTACACGACTTGAGCAAAGGGTGGAGGGAGAGAGGTATAGGGAGAAGTGGGGTTGAGGGAGAAAGTTACAGAAAGACAGATAGTAAGATACAGAGTGAGAGAGAGAGATACAGAGAGAGAGAGGAGAGAGAGAGAGAGAGAGAGAGAGAGAGAGAGAGAGAGAGGGATGGGAGAGGGATGGGTGAGGGATGGGAGAGGGTTGGGAGAGGATGGAGAAAGTAACAGAAAGATGGATAGTAAGAGAGAGTGACAAAGGATGGAAAGACAGAATGATGAAAATATGGTGAGAGAAAGAGAGAGCGAATGGTGAGACAGAGAGCATTAGTATCACACCCACTCTCCATCATCTTTCAGCAAACTCCACATTGCAGTGCTATCAAGGAAAGTAGGCCAGTGCAGTCTATAGTCTGGAGCCCTCAAAACTCAACTCTGGACCTCGAAGCCAATTCCATTGCATTATTTTCATTGTTCCCCTTTAATCAGGGACTGACTTAGACTAGGGACACCAGGCGGTGGAATTAATGATCAGATTGAACAGAAAACCAGCAGGCTCTGGACATCGTAGGGTAAGAGTCTGGAGCTGTCATCCTTATGTCAGTTGACAAATTTTGGCCCCTTACTCAAAGACTTGCAGCCATTTCTCACACATATTTCATACATCCATTTCCCTCCTTTCACTCCCCCAAAGAAATCAAGCAAAAATCCATATAATTTGAGTCTTGCACATATTTTTTCAGGTAGACTGCTAGATGAGTAATATTCTGTCTGGGAATCTAGGGCGGTAGCTATCTGCAGATGAACTGTTGCTGATTGGTTATGCTCCCTGTTGCCAGCCTCTTGCTGATGTGAGGCTCTCATATTTTCAATTCGCTGTATTAGTTTCATTTTAAAATGGAACAGGCCCGGCAGTTGGTCTGCCCGGTGATGGCCCAGGTTCTAGAGTCTTCTAATTAGGTGGTAATGAAGAAGGAGCCGTGTAGATCTCACTCTTTCACGCACCCAATCAATTTACCACAGTTCTAAAAGTGTATTTTTTTCCATTGGAGCCAAAGACTGAGTGCTACACCAACTTGTTTAGGCTGAGAGAGTGACGGTGAGGGTGAGAGAGAGGGAGAGAGAGAGATGGTAACACATTGAGAAGAGAGCAAGAGAGAGGGAGTGACGGTGAAAGATTGAGAAGAGAGAGATGAGGAAAGATGGGGAGAGGGTCAGAGAAAGAGAGAGAGAGAGATGGTAACACATTGAGAAGAGAGCAAGAGAGAGGGAGTGAAGGTGAAAGATTGAGAAGAGAGAGATTAGGAAAGATGGGGAGAGGGACAGAGAGAGACGGTCAGAGAGAGAGAGCAAGAGAGAGAGCAAGAGAGAGAGCAAGAGAGAGAGAGAGAGAGAGAGAGAGAGAGAGAGAGAGACAGTGAGAAATTTAAATGAGACTAATGGATGGAGGAAGACAGAGAAGAGAAATAGAGACCCATCATCATCCACTGCCCGTGTCAATGACAGATGTGTGTGTGTGTGTGTGTGTGTGTGTGTGTGTGTGTGTGTGTGTGTGTGTGTGTGTGTGTGTGTGTGTGTGTGTGTGTGTGTGTGTGTGTGTGTGTGTGTACGTGCATGAGTGTGTATGTACAGATGAATATGTGAGTGTGTCTTAACCCTGTGTGTGTGGCGGGCAGGGTGAAAAAACAATAGCCTTTCCAATCTGTGCGTCTGTTATTAATATGGCGCTGGGCTGACTGAGCTAATTGCAATGTGCCAAGGATAACGAATGCAGGGGCTGCACAACATGTAAAGAGCTATGACATCTACATAACTAGAGTGAATGGACGCTGCCATGGCCCAGGGAGCAATAGAGATACATTGTAATTACGTTTGGGTTAGTAATGGGGTGCCGTGTTATCGGCTCAAGACGGATGCCTGCGAGGGACGGGGATAGAGCACTTTATCAGAGTGCCATTTTGTCTCGGCTGCCCCTCACGTGGAGTTTTGCCCTCAGGCTGGTAGAGTAGGAGTAGACTAACACCTTACTGCTGTACATGTCTTTTCTCACCAGCACTCATTAGTTGATAGCAGCTTTTTTGAGGAAAGGTTTACTTTCAATGACTGGTGATATGAGGTTGTCTGGGCTACCTTAGTTTAATACATGAATGTAAGTCGCTCTGCGATAAAAGCAGCAGCTAAATGATCCAACGTACACATTTAATGTACTGAGTTACCATGGTAACGGAGCCATACAGTAATATGGATAGTTTGCTCTGCAGCATCCAAACTAAGCGTGAGATAAATGTAGTTCTACCCTTAGTGGTTACTTGATCCTTTGGTGCACCAGAACCAAACCTCTCGCTACACTGCCAATTTCACCTCTGTGCGGCAATTCACCTTTTTGCCAGTGACGTAATGATTGGCCAAAGCAAATGGAGCCAAAGAAAGAGTCTGACGCTATCAGTCTCTCCTCCTCTCCGTCCTCTCCCACTTTCTGTCACGTTTAGGTAAGACCCCAGATGCATTTACAGTGTTGATAGTAACAAGAGTTTATTACAGCCCACAGGGCAGGCAAACATCAGGTTCAAGGCAGGCAGGGGTCAATCATCCAGAAAGGGTGTAAAGGGCCCAGAACAGTAGACAGTCTCAGGGTCAGGGCACTCAGAACGGTCAAAACCGGGAAGGACTAGAAAACAGGAGCAAGAAACAGAAAGGAGCAGCGAAACAAACGCTGATAGGTTCTACAAACTAAACGAACTGGTAACAGACAAACAGAGAACACAGGTATAAATACACAGGGAATAATGGGGAAGATGGGAGACACCAGGAGGGTGGTGGAGACAAGTACAAAGACAGGTGATACAGATCAGGGTGTGACACTTTCCTCTTCTCCCCATGACTTTATCGAGTAATAGCCCTCTCCCTCCCTACTTAAGTTGGGGTGTGGGGTATCTGTACTTTACTATTTATATTTTTAGGAACTTTTTTTACAACATTTCTAAAGAAAATAATGTACCTTTTACCCCTTACGTTTTACCTGACACCCAAAAGTACTCGATACATTTTGAATGCTTAGCAGGACAGGAAACTGGCCCAATTCACGCACTTATCAAGAGAACAACCCTGGTCATCCCTACTGCCTCAGATCTGGCGGACTCACTAAGGATGTCTGGGTGTTGGAGTGTGCCCCTTGCTATACGTAAACAATTTACAGTAAGAAATTTGTGCCGCCTAGTTTGCTTAGTATAAACTATTTGAAATGATTTATACTTTGACTTTTGATACTTAATTCAATTTAAAAACAAATACTTTTAGACTTTTACTCAAGTAGTATTTTACTGTGTGACTTTCACTTTCACTTAAAGTCATTTTTTAGTAAGGTATATTTAACTTTTACTCAAGTATGACAATTGCGCACTTTTTCCACCAGTGCCAGCGTGTCACTTACCTCTATTTCAGAGATCACGGGGGTCTGATGGAAACATACAATGGCAGAGGGTTGGAGGAGGAACCCCATCAACCATTCCCTCCATTAGGTTCAGGAGATCCTCTGAGTAACAAATGAGAAACAGGGCCCGTCGCCCAATGACAGCGTGCCTTAATGACCGGCTTTATATTTGGATCTACTGCTTAAGACGCCCCGAATCTCCAGCCAAGTATTTATTTGAATTAAGCTGAGGTTAAATGAATCAGAGAGGCTGGAGAGTGGAGTTGCTGCATGGGAGACTGGTTCATCTGTTTGTGGGTGGCGAGGGTATGTTCAGCCGCATTAAGCTACGGGTAAGTTCATTAAAGATGGCAAGATGGGCTGGAGAGTCGCCTTGATCAATGTAGATGAACGTTCTGCATCACTGAGCGCCCTGGACTAAAGTGAAGGAATTCAGACAAGACAGAGGAGAGGAGGAGGAAAAACCTGTCTGGACATGTCAGACTGAGAATTAAAGTTAGAGGTCAGTGACTACTAAAGTTATTGCTGTAACTACTGTACTGCTACTACTACTACTACTCTCACTACTCTCACTACACTCATTACTACTACTCTCACTACTACTACTACTACTACTACTCTCACTACTACTACTCTGACTACTACGACAACTACTACCACTACACCTACTACTCTGACTACTACTACAACTACTACCATTAATACTACTACCACTACTACTACTACACCTACTACTCTCACTACTACTACAACTACTTTCAATACTACCACCACTACTACTACTACCACTACTACTACTACTACTGCTACCAATACTACTACTACTACTCTCACTACTACTATGGCTACTACTACTACTACCACTACTTTCAATACTACCACTACTACTACTACCAATACTACTACTCTCACTACAACTACTACTACTGATACTATTACTACCCTCACTACTACTGCTACTACTACTACTACTACTCTCACTACTACTACTACTACCACTACTACTGCTACTACTATTACTACTACTAATTTCAATACTACCACTACTACTAATAATTCTACTACAACTACTACGACTATTACTACTACTAATACTACTACTCTCACTCCTACTATTACTACCTCCACTACTACTACTCTCACTCTCACTACTTGTCACGAACCCCGCTTCCTGAGTCTGTGTTTGCCTGTGTTTCTGTCCTGGAGTGTGTTTCCGGTGTCCTGGAACGCACCCTGTCTGGTTGCCGGGCAAATTAGCTTGTTGGGAGATCGATGTTCACCCGCACCTGTATCCCATCAGTAATCTGCACACCTGTCCTGATCATCACCTCTCCCCTTCAAAAGCTCTGACCTGACATCCATTCCCTGCCGGATCGTTAGCCATGAACAGTATGTTGTGCCATAGTATCAGCCTCAAGTTGGATAGAATTTGTTTTGTTGTTTTGTACGTTTTGCTTGCCTTCAACTTACCTCCGTTTGTTCTGTCTTCAGTTACTCACCCGGATCATTTACCCCATTCCCGCCTGGTCATCGGAGGATTCCGCTTCCCCATTGGATCCACCTATTTACTCCCATCAACTCACCACCGCTGCCCGCTACGCCACCTGGATGTATCTACCCACTCACATTCACTTGTAAATAAATACTCACCTTCTTCCTACTCTCCTTGTCCTGGTCTGCTTCTGGGTTCGATTTTGAAGAAACGTGACACTACTACTACTATTTCTACTACCACTACTACTACTACTCTCACTACTACTACTACTACTACTACTACTACTACTACTACTACTACTAATACTACATCCACTACTACTACTCTCACTAGTACTACTACAACTACTCTCACTAGTACTACTACTACTACTATTACTAATACTACTACTGCTACTACTACTACTGCTACTACTACTACTCTCACTACTACTGCTACTACTACTTTAAATACTACCACTACTGCTACTACTACTACTACTACTTTCAACACTATTACCAATACTACTACTACTACCAATGCTATTACTACAACTACTCTCACTACTACTACTATGACTACTACTTTCACTACTGCTGCTACTACTACTCTCACTACTAATGCTACTACTACTACTACTAGCAATACTACTACTACTATTACCAATACTACTACTACTACTACTACTACTACCAATACTACTACTACACCTACTCTCACAGCTACTATAACTACTACTACTACCAACACTACTACTCTCACTATTACTGCTACTACTACTACTTTCAATCCTACCAGTACTTCTACTACTACCACAAATACTACTACCACAAATACTACTACCACAAATACTACTACTACTACCACCACCACCACTACTACTGCTACTACTACTACTTTCAATCCTATCCTACCACTACTACTACTACTACCACAAACACTACTACCACCACCACTACTACTACCACCACCACTACTACTACTGCTACTACTACTACAAATACTACTACTACTACTATGACTACTATTACTACCACTACTACTACTACCACTACCAATACTATTACTACTACTAGTACAACTACTACAGCTATGTTGGTGTTATAGTTTCATCAGTATGTGGAGGGAGCAGTTGCAACATTTCTGTAGACTGATCATTTCTTCACTCTACAGACATTTTGTTACATGAAAACCTAATTCGATTGGCTTACAAGTCAATCCGTTGTTTTTGATAAAGGTATTGATTGGGGTAGCTCGAGTTTGGAACATTGTCGCCAAGTCTGCAGGGTATACAGCTGGACAATTGATCAGCACTATTACACAAACAACCACCTACTGTAGAACTACACGCACGCACGCACGCACGCACGCACGCACGCACGCACGCACGCACGCACGCACGCACGCACGCACGCACGCACGCACACACACACACACACACACACACACACACACACACACACACACACACACACACACACACACACACACACACACACACACACACACACACACACTATGCCTCTCCATCATTCCTGGTGGTGAGGTGACAGCTACGGTACGGTGATGATCGGTGGAAAATAACTTAATTGACTTAATGGAGAAAAGCACACCTGTTTCTCCTCTCTCCCGAGGCGGTGTCGGCTCCCGAAATAAAAACCCATTGGAGAGACAGAAACAAAGAGGAAAGAAAGAGATGTCTGAAAGAGTCTGTTGTTTCAGATCGCAAGCTGCACCGCCAGATTGAAATGTGTACTTGTTTGTGTGTTTGTATGTGTGTGAGAGAGAGAAAGAGCACCATCCATTTACCTGATTTGTGGTGGAAAAACTCCCAAACAGATGCCGTCATATCATTTCAATGCATTTGTGCACTGACTGGCAAGGCTAAGGCTTGGCTGAGACTTGTAGCTCATTCCGAGTTGACCCCCTTCCCCTGATCATCATTCTGTCATCCTCCCCTCGTCAATCTGACGTTCTGTTTATCTGTCGGTGTTTGCTCGCTAGGTAAAAGTGCTTGTGGTTGCAGCATTGGGATGTTCAGATTAATATTCTCCCTGAAAACACATTTTCTTTCTTACTAACAGGAACGGTACAGATCCATGATGAGGAAAGCAATGGATGCTGGTTTGTAAAGGGAAAATAAAGGGAAAATGGATTCAATGAACTTCAATGGTAGATGACGGATGACAGATTCAAACACGTTCTTCTCTGTTGAATGACTTCAGTGTTGCTTGTTGGCGTTGAACCAATGAAAATAACTTCAATAACTTCAATCAAAGTGGAAGATGCCAGAATTCGAGATTCAAACCTGCTCTTTCTGCTGAATGAATTCAAAATTGCTTATTGGACCAAATGTAGAGTGTGGACATATTTTGTGATGCATTTCTTATTATATTAGTCATTGATACAACCGAGGTGATTGACTCTCTGGAAAAAATACCACAAGCAGCAAACCAAAACATCTGCTAATACATTAGTACTTTCAAATAATTTGACTTTAAGTTTCCACTTTTTTTCCGCTCATATAATATGATTTTAAATTATGAATTAAGGTGTCTGTAATATAATAAACATGGCAAAGACAGATGTAGACAGTAGTAAATGCATTTCTATACCTTCCAAAATATTTTTTTGCAATGGTGGGGGAGTGCCAAGATGGAGTCATAGTGGCATCAAAACAGCACCTCCTGCCAGTGATCCAGAGCATATATAAATCGCTGAGGGCAGCGCTATTGTCCGGGGAATTATATGATTGTTAGAGCTTTAAAGGAAGGACTAAAGTGATGGTTTCGCTTGGGGAAAATAGTAAGAAGGGGAAAGTGTAATTATCGCGATGAGAACTGAGTGGGAGGTTTTGCTGCTTTATAATGATCTCTTAAAGGCACGATGTTAAACTTTCTACAGCTACGGTATCTCTGAGAAAGAAAGAAATTCCAGAGTCATACTCTGGGGGAGTTGAGATCCCAACTAATGAATACTACAGGAGATGGGACCTGGAGACCTGGAGACAACTGGTGAATACTACAGGAGATGGGACCTGGAGACCTGGAGACAACTGGTGAATACTACAGGAGATGGGACCTGGAGACCTGGAGACAACTGGTGAATACTACAGGAGACGGGACCAACTGGTGAATAATACAGGAGATGGGACCTGGATACCTGGAGACAACTGGTGAATACTGCAGGAGATGGGACCTGGAGACCTGGAGGCAACTGGTGAATACTACAGGAGATGGGACCTGGAGACCTGGAGACAACTGGTGAATACTACAGGAGATGGGACCTGGAGACCTGCAGTCAACTGGTGAATACTACAGGAGATGGGACCTGGAGACAACTGGTGAATACTACAGGAGATGGGACCTGGAGACCTGGAGACAACTGGTGAATACTACAGGAGATGGGACCTGGAGACCTGGAGACAACTGGTGAATACTACAGGAGATGGGACCTGGAGACCTGGAGACAACTGGTGAATACTACAGGAGATGGGACCTGGAGACCTGGAGACAACTGGTGAATACTACAGGAGACGGGACCAACTGGTGAATAATACAGGAGATGGGACCTGGATACCTGGAGACAACTGGTGAATAGTGCAGGAGATGGGACCTGGAGACCTGGAGGCAACTGGTGAATACTACAGGAGATGGGACCTGGAGACCTGCAGTCAACTGGTGAATACTACAGGAGATGGGACCTGGAGACCTGGAGACAACTGGTGAATACTACAGGAGATGGGACCTGGAGACCTGCAGACAACTGGTGAATACTACAGGAGATGGGACCTGGAGACCTGCAGTAAACTGGTGAATACTACAGGAGATGGGACCTGGAGACCTGCAGTCAACTGATGAATACTACAGGAAATGGGACCTGGAGACATGGAGACAACTGATGAATACTACAGGAGATGGGACCTGGAGACAACTGGTGAATACTACAGGAGATGGGACCTGGAGACCTGGAGACAACTGGTGAATACTACAGGAGATGGGACCTGAAGACCTGGAGACAAGTCGTGAATACTACAGGAGATGGGACCTGGAGACCTGCAGTCAACTGGTGAATACTACAGGAGATGGTAGTATTAGCTAAATCCTCTAGCTCCACAATGAAATAGGGTGCAGGCCAGGCAGCAGGCTGTTAGCCAGCCTGCCAGCTTAGTGGAGTCTGCCACTAGCACAGTCAGTGTAGTCAGCTCAGCTATCCCCATTGAGACTGTGTCTGTGCCTCGACCTAGGTTGGGCAAAACTAAACATGGCAGTGTTCGCCTTAGCAATTTCACTAGGATAAAGGCCTCCTCCATTCCTGCCATTTTGAAAGAGATCGTGATACCTCACATCTCAAAATAGGGCTACTTAATGTTAGATCCCTTACTTCAAAGGCAGTTATAGTAATTGAACTAATCACTGATCATAATCTTGATGTGATTGGCCTGACTGAAACATGGCTAAAGCCTGAAGAATTTACTGTGTTAAATGAGGCTTCACCTCCTGGTTACACTAGTGACCATATCCCCCATGCATCCCACAAAGACGGAGGAGTTGCTAACATTTACGATATCAACTTTCAATTTACAAAAAAAAACAATGACGTTTTCGTCTTTTGAGCTTCTAGTCATGAAATCTATGCAGCCTACTCAATCACTTTTTTATAGCTACTGTTTACAGGCCTCCTGGGCCATATACAACGTTCCTCATTGAGTCCCCTGAATTGCTATCGGACCTTGTAGTCATAGCAGATAATATTAAATGTTTTGGTGACTTTAATATTCACATGGAAAAGTCCACAGACCCACTCCAAAAGGCTTTCGGAGCCATCATCGACTCAGTGGGTTGTCCAACATGTTTCTGGACCTACTCACTGTCACAGTCATACTCTGGACCTAGGTTTGTCCCATTGAATAAATGTTGTGGATCTTAATGTTTTTCCTCATAATCCTGGACTATCGGACCACCATTTTATTACGTTTGCAATTGCAACAAATAATCTGCTCAGACCCCAACCAAGGAGCATAAATAGTTGTGCTATAAATTCCCAGACAATACAATGATTCCTTGATGCCCTTCCAGACTCCCTCTGCCTAACCAAGGACATCAGAGGACAAAAATCAGTTAACCACCTAACTGAGGAACTCAATTTAACCTTGCGCAATACCCTAGATGCAGTTGCACCCCTAAAAACTATAAAAATGTGTCATGAGAAACTAGCTCCCTGGTATACAGAAAATACCCGAGCTCTGAAGCAAGCTTCCAGAAAATTGGAACAGAAATGGAGCCACACCAAACTGGAAGTCTTCGGACTCCTCTTTAAATCTGCGTATTCCTTCAAAGCTCAGTTGTCCTGAGTCTGCACAACTCTGCCAGGACCTAGGATCAAGAGAGACACTCAAGTGTTTAAGTCCTTTTTCTCTTGACACAATGATGAAAATAACCATGGCCTCTAAACCTTCAAGCTGCATACTGGACCCTATTCCAACTAAACTACTGAAAGAGCTGCTTCCTGTGCTTGGCCCTCCTATGTTGAACATAATAAACGGCTCTCTATCCACCGGATGTGTACCAAACTCACTAAAAGTGGCAGTAATGAAGCCTCTCTTGAAAAAGCCAAACCTTGACCCAGAAAATATTTAAAAAACTATCGGCCTATATCGAATCTTCCATTCCTCTCAAAATGTTGGGAAAAAGCTGTTGCGCAGCAACTCACTGCCTTCCTGAAGACAAATGTATACGAAATGCTTCAGTCTGGTTTTAGACCCAATCATAGCACTGAGACTGCACTTGTGAAGGTGGTAAATTACATTTTAATGGCATCAGACCTAGACTCTGCATCTGTCCTCGTGCTCCTAGACCTTAGTGCTGCTTTTGATACCATCCTTTTGGAGAGATTGGAAACCCAAATTGGTCTACACGGACAAGTTCTGGCCTGGTTTAGATCTTATCTGTCGGAAAGATATCAGTTTGTCTCTGTGAATGGTTTGTCCTCTGACAAATCAACTGTAAATTTCAGTGTTCCTCAAGGTTCCGTTTTAGGACCACTATTGTTTTCACTATATATTTTACCTCTTGGGGATGTCATTTGAAAACATATTGTTAACTTTCACTGCTATGCGGTTGACACACAGCTGTACATTTCAATGAAACATGGTGAAGCCCCAAAATTGCCCTAGCTAGCTGGAGGAAGGGCTTTCTCCTATAGAGTTTCATTTTTATGGAATGGTCTGCCTACCTATGTGAGAGACGCAGACTCGGTCTTAACCTTTAAGTCTTAACTGATCTCTTCAGTGGGTCATATGATTGAGTGTAGTCTGGCCCAGGAGTGTGAAGGTGAACGGAAAGGCTCTGGAGCAACGAACCGCCCTTGCTGTCTCTGCCTGGCCGGTTCCCCTCTTTCCACTGGGATTCTCTGCCTCTAAACCCTATTACAGGGGCTGAGTCAATGGCTTACTGGTGCTCTGTCATGCTGTCCCTAGGAGGGGTGCGTCACTTGAGTGGGTTGAGTCACTGACGTGGTCTTCCTGTCTGGGTTGCCGCCCCCCCTTGGGTTGTGCCGTGGCGGAGATATTTGTGGGCTATACTCGGCCTTGTCTCAGGATGGTAAGTTGGTGGTTGAAGATATCCCTCTAGTGGTGTGGAGGCTGTGCTTTGGCAAAGTGGGTGGGGTTATATCCTTCCTGTTTGGCCCTGTCCGGGGGTATCATCGGATGGGGCCACAGTGTCTCCTGACCCCTCCTGTCTCAGCCTCCAGAATTTATGCTGCAGTAGTTTATGTGTCGGGGGCTAGGGTCAGTCTGTTATATGCTGTTCCAGTTTCAACTGACCTGAGCCCTAGGACCATGCCCCAGGACTACCTGACATGATGACTCCTTGCTGTCCCCAGTCTACCTGGCCATGCTGCTGCTCCAGTTTCAACTTCCACCTGACTGTGCTGCTGCTCTAGTTTCAACTGTTCTGCCTTATTATTATTCGACCATGCTGGTCATTTATGAACATTGAACATCTTGACCATGTTCTGTTATAATCTCCACCCGGCACAGCCAGAAGAGGACTGGCCACCCCACATAGCCTGGTTCCTCTCTAGGTTTCTTCCTAGGTATTGGCCTTTCTAGGGAGTTTTTCCTAGCCACCGTGCTTCTCCACCTGCATTGCTTGCTGTTTGGGGTTTTAGGCTGGGTTTCTGTACAGCACTTTGAGATATCAGCTGATGTACGAAGGGCTATATAAATAAATTTGATTTGATTTGATTTGATATCTGGAGTACTTCTCCTGTCTTATCCGGTGTCCTGTGTGAATTTAAGTATGCTCTCTCTAATTCACTTTCTTTCTCTAATTCTCTCTTTCTCTCTTTCTTTCTCTCTCTCGGATGACCTGAGCCCTAGGACCATGCCTCAGGACTACCTGGCATGATGATTCCTTGCTGTCCCCAGTCCACCTGGCCGTGCTGCTGCTCCAGTTTCAACTGTTCAGCCTGCGGCTACGGAATCCTGACCTGTTCACCGGACGTGCTACCTGTCCCAGACTTGCTGTTTTCAACTCTCTAGAGACAGCAGGAGTGGTAGAGATACTCTTAATGATACTCTTAACGGCTATGAAAAGCCAACTGACATTTACTCCTGGGGTGCTGACTTGCTGCACCATCGACAACTACTGTGATTATTATTATTTGACCATGCTGGTCATTTATGAACATTTGAACATCTTGGCCATGTTCTGCTATAATCTCCACCCGGCACAGCCAGAAGAGGACTGGCCACCCATCATAGCCTGGTTCCTCTCTAGGTTTCTTCCTAGGTTTTGGCCTTTCTAGGGAGTTTTTCCCAGCCACCGTGCTTCAACACCTGCATTGCTTGCTGTTTGGGGTTTTAGGCTGGGTTTCTGTACAGCACTTTGAGATATCAGCTGATGTAGGAAAGGCTATAAAAATGCATTTAATTTAATTTTATTTGACCTGGAGACCTGCAGCCAACTGGTGGTATGGGGAGAGCAATGAGTAAACACGGAAGGGCACGTGCACAAAAGTGTGACTCGTTGTGTGATAGTTTCTGTGTGTGCTGGCCTGCATGCTGAATCCCGTCTCCCCACTTTGTTCTCCATGCATCTTCTCATGGAATAAACTCCATAAATCACCAGAATAACACATCTAATAGTGGTTTTCCTGGTTTCAATACATTGTCTGTCAGCATAGTTTTCGGCAGCGGCGGCAGTGGTCAGCTACAGTGGCCAGTGTAAATTAATACTGTTCGCTGCCGCCATATCTCATGGTTTTGTTGTCTGTCAAGGACTGGACGCAATTATGCCAGAGAGCCAATTAGCTAGCTCTCAGCTTGACTCGACTCTGCCAGTATAACTATGTTCATACATTTTGATTACAGTCATGAATAGCCAGTCTCCGGGCCAAGAGGTTTAGGGAACTCTTTACCAGCGGAACACTGCCCTGCATAACTCACAGAGTCAACCCTGCCATGTGACAACATCTACGACAGCTAGCTGGCCCAAGCGGGGGCGAAGCGGGAGCCCCAATTTCGTTCTGTGACGGCGCCGTCCTTTGGCGTAGTTGTCCTTCTGTGAAGGTTGATGGGACTTAAGGAAGGCAAAGGAAGAGACCACCCACCGCCGCAGTAATCATAGAGAACTGAACCCCCAGACTCTCACCTCAGAGAGAGAGAGAGAGAGAGAGAGACTATAGGAAATGAACAGAGGAGAGAGAAGAGAGGATAGCGGAGTGGGGAAGGGACAGGTAGACCGATACAGACTGAGTGGGAAGAAAAAGAGGACAGGAGAGGATGAGGGAATGGTACGTGTTAAAGATGGAGCGAGAGGGGTTCGGGGGAGATCAACATGGATTGAGAGACTTACAGACAGTCAGACAAAGAGGGAGATAGTTGGAGGGAAAGGCAGATATAGAGGTAGAGACATTGCCAGACAGACAGCGTGAGTGAGAGATTAATGATCTTGGAAAGACAGAGAGAGTCAGACAGACGGAGTGAGAGAGATGCAGAGAGAGAGAGATTTTGTATTGTTTATTTCACTTTTGTTTATTATCTATTTCACTTGCTTTGGCAATGTAAACACATGTTTCCCATGCCAATAAAGCCCCTTAAATTGAAATTGAATTGAGAGAGGGCGAGAGAGATGAGAGAGAAACCAGGGGGCGAGAGAGAAAGGGGGGGAGTCATTGTAGATCACAAAGGGGAAGGTCAGAGAAATGCAAGTAGATGTTGGGAGCCATCCCAGTAGGCTTTTGTCACCTCACAATCTGTGGTCCCTCCCGCCCCACCTTCCAACCCCCACCACCACCAAGAGAGATGATAATATCCAGCGAACAAACAAATAAATAAGACGATACCAAAAGCTAGAGGTGGAGGATTGACATGATCAGTTGGATATGTACACCACCAAACACAGTCAAGGACGTAGGCACACACACACACACACACACACACACACACACACACACACACACACACACACACACACACACACACACACACACACACACACACACACACACACACACAGTCCAGCTAGTTATGGTAGGCACAACCCAACATACTGACACATCAGTCTACCATGTTCTTCCAACATCAGTCCAACTTCCAACCAACGTCAGTTTACCAAGTCAGTCCAACGTTGATCCAACCCAAGGCCAGTCCAGGGGTCAGTGTACTGAGACAGTCCAACGTTGATCCAACCCAAGGACAGTCCAGGGGTCAGTGTACTGAGACAGTCCAACGTTGATCCAACCCAAGGCCAGTCCAGGGGTCAGTGTACTGAGACAGTCCAACGTTGATCCAACCCAAGGCCAGTCCAGGGGTCAGTGTACTGAGACAGTCTGACGTTGATCCAACCCAAGGCCAGTCCAGGGGTCAGTGTACTGAGACAGTCTGACGTTGATCCAACCCAAGGCCAGTCCAGGGGTCAGTGTACTGAGACAGTCCGACGTTGATCCAACCCAAGGCCAGTCCAGGGGTCAGTGTTCTGAGACAGTCCGACGTTGATCCAACCCAAGGCCAGTCCAGGGGTCAGTGTACTGAGACAGTCCAACGTTGATCCAACCCAAGGCCAGTCCAGGGGTCAGTGTTCTGAGACAGTCCAACGTTGATCCAACCCAAGGCCAGTCCAGGGGTCAGTGTTCTGAGACAGTCCAACGTTGATCCAACCCAAGGCCAGTCCAGGGGTCAGTGTACTGAGACAGTCCAACGTTGATCCAACCCAAGGCCAGTCCAGGGGTCAGTGTACTGAGACAGTCCAACGTTGATCCAACCCAAGGCCAGCCCAGGGGTCAGTGTACTGAGACAGTCCAACGTTGATCCAACCCAAGGCCAGTCCAGGGGTCAGTGTACTGAGACAGTCCAACGTTGATCCAACCCAAGGCCAGTCCAGGGGTCAGTGTACTGAGACAGTCCAACGTTGATCCAACCCAAGGCCAGTCCAGGGGTCAGTGTACTGAGACAGTCTGACGTTGATCCAACCCAAGGCCAGTCCAGGGGTCAGTGTACTGAGACAGTCCAACGTTGATCCAACCCAAGGCCAGTCCAGGGGTCAGTGTACTGAGACAGTCTGACGTTGATCCAACCCAAGGCCAGTCCAGGGGTCAGTGTACTGAGACAGTCCGACGTTGATCCAACCCAAGGCCAGTCCAGGGGTCAGTGTTCTGAGACAGTCCAACGTTGATCCAACCCAAGGCCAGTCCAGGGGTCAGTGTACTGAGACAGTCCAACGTTGATCCAACCCAAGGCCAGTCCAGGGGTCAGTGTACTGAGACAGTCCGACGTTGATCCAACCCAAGGCCAGTCCAGGGGTCAGTGTACTGAGACAGTCCGACGATGATCCAACCCAAGGACAGTCCAGGGGTCAGTGTTACTCTACCCAGGCCCTGTGTCTCTCCTGGCAGAGAGAGAGACCAGAGCGGTGCTAAGATACAACTGGCGCCTGTTAATAAATGTCTGCATAGACATGGAACCCCCCCCCCCACTTCGACCCTGAGCAGATGCTGGCCCGTTCGGCCTGGCGGTCCACAACGAGCCCGCCGGGGGCCTGCAGCCAATGGTGAGCGATGGCCGGGCAAACCGCTCCCGCCACAGAGGCCCCCCCGGCTGGCACAAGTGCAGACAAATGCCATTATCGGGGAGGAGGAGGAGGAGGAGGGGGGACGCTGACTGGGCAAAGCAATATTGATGGAGCTCTGCACCGCCATTTCTCGGTTCGTTGAGCAAATATGAGAATAAATATGGGCCTTTGTTAACTCATGCCTCTCATTCATTTAACAAATGTGGGCGTCGCTTAACGGCCGGACGCTACGGGTTGACACCCGCCGTCTGTTGCCCATTTTTGTCATTAGTCGTCTTTCTTCTTCTTCGTTCTTTCTTCTATTTTGTTCTACGGGGAACAAGAGGACAGAGATGTTTATCACACGCTCTCTTTCATACCTCGGATATCTCGCATGTCGCTAAGCTCTGAAAAGTAAATTGTTTGTTTGTTGTTTATGCGATGAGTTGGAAGATTATCTGGGTGTGTACGCGCCAAGCTAGAGACATGACCAGCTGCAAAGTGATCCCCGGAGGTATTATATTGTTTTGGCGCCTGGTTTTTCAACAAAAAAATTGTGTTGATTGTTCTGGCGAAGCCAGGAAATTGAGCCGTTGCTGTGGAAATGAAGGGCCTTGGACAAAAAAAAAAACTGTGAGGAGAGAAAGGCTTGAAATGTTACTTTTGAGTAGGTCCGACGCCAGCCGGCCAATGTGACGCATCATGGAAAGGGTTCCTAGCCTTATCTCGGATTGACCGGTTTCACAAAGGTCCTCTTTTCGTTTGTGAAACGATTCCCATAACTCTCATCCCAATCTACCATGTGGACTAATAATGTGAGAAGCACTCCTGCAGCTCTCTATCCATACCGCATATCATCCATTTCTAATGGGGCTCTAAGTTCAGGGAATCCTTTCATCCATGCCTGGTCTATTTGGAATATTCTCCATAGTAAATACCGGTTCACTATCAATCTCACTCAATCTCACTCACAGCCATATCCTGGACATACAGTATTCTTCGGGCTGACTTTCTCGAGGGCATTTAGGCACACTCAAACTTTTGGTGTAAAATATGCATTCATGTAGAGTAAATAATGCATTGATGTGCTCATTCCTATAAAGTTTGGACTTGGCTCTTAAACTTCATTAGAGTAGAGTTGGAGAGCCTTGAGGCCTGTTTCTATCCGTTCATCTCTCTTTCAGTCTATCTCTCTGTCTCCCTCTCACTACCCTCTTCCTCTGTATTATGAAACCGTTGGAATCTGCATGAACTTTGACTAATGTTAATCACTGGCTCTATACATGATGGACATTACCATTCTTTTGTTGATAACTGGCTCTATACATGATGGATATTACCATTCTCTTGTTTATAACTGGCTCTATACATGATGGACATTACCATTCTCTTGTTTATAACTGGTTCTATACATGATGGACATTACCATTCTCTTGTTTATAATTGGCTCTATACATGATGGACATTACCATACTCTTGTTTATAACTGGCTCTATACATGACGGACATTACCATTCTCTTGTTGATAACTGGCTCTATACATGATGGACATTACCATTCTCTTGTTTATAACTAGCTCTATACATGATGGACATTACCATTTTCTTGTTTATAACTGGCTCTATACATGATGGACATTACCATTCTCTTGTTGATAACTGGCTCTATACATGATGGACATTACCATTCTCTTGTTTATAACTGGCTCTATACATGATGGACATTACCATTCTCTTGTTGATAACTAGCTCTATACATGATGGACATTACCATTCTCTTGTTTATAACTGGCTCTATACATGATGGACATTACCATTCTCTTGTTTATAACTGGCTCTATACATGATGGACATTACCATTCTCTTGTTTATAACTAGCTCTATACATGATGGACATTACCATTCTCTTGTTGATAACAGGCTCTATACATGATGGACATTACCATTCTCTTGTTTATAACTAGCTCTATACATGATGGACATTACCATTCTCTTGTTTATAACTAGCTCTATACATGATGGACATTACCATTCTCTTGTTGATAACAGGCTCTATACATGATGGACATTACCATTCTCTTGTTTATAACTGGCTCTATGCATGATGGACATTACCATTCTCTTGTTGATAACTAGCTCTATACATGATGGACATTACCATTCTCTTGTTTATAACTAGCTCTATACATGATGGACATTACCATTCTCTTGTTGATAACTAGCTCTATACCTGATGGACATTACCATTCTCTTGTTGATAACAGGCTCTATACATGATGGACATTACCATTCTCTTGTTGATAACAGGCTCTATACATGATGGACATTACCATTCTCTTGTTTATATCTATGCTTACTTTCAAGCCCTTATACAAACAATGCAGAGTAAGAAAATATTTGCTAAATTAATAAAAAAGTAACACAAATTACAATAACAAGGCTATATACAGGAGGTACCAAGTCAATGTGTGGGGGTACAGGTTAGTCGAGGTAATTGAGGTAATATGTAGGCAGGGGTAAAGTGACTATGCATAGATAATAAAACGTGAGTAGCAGCAGCGTAAAAAGAGGGGGTCAATGCAAATAGTCTAGTCTATGCAAAAAACATGATATCTGTTCTGCCGTTGTAGGCTCGGCCCTACACAAAGTGCTCTCTTTCACCTGGGGGCAACACAAAGGGCAATGCTTTAAGGGACAGTACACACTTCCCCCCTCTGAGGGGCCAAAATGTATCTCTCTCTCTCCAAATGTAAGCAAAGAATTAGTTATAGAAATGTGTGTTAAAATAGCACTATTGCATCCATGTCTGGTGTCTATCTAAAACGTCCTCTGAGGAGAACGTTGATGCCATCTATGTGGATGCATGATCTCTGTAGTTACTTCTAGTTCAGAACGAATTCTGATGACACTAAACGCAGTTGTCCTCTCAGGAACGCGGTCTTTATGGTAACCAGCCCACCCCCTCGGGTCATCACACCTAGTAGGCATCTTTTTGTTCATACTTAGCTTTGTAACTCTGGGCTTTTCATGCATAGATTCTGAATGCCTTTTAATGCTTGTTAATGATTTGTAACGTAAGCTTTATGGCTTGTATGTGAATCCATTCACTTTACAAAGTTATTAAATAATACTTGCGTTTGATATTTGTTTTCTTATGACCATTCCTTGATCTTAGTCAGAAAAAAGCATTACACTCGACTGCACATGATTTGACTATAATATAAAATGGAGCCAGATAGTCAGGTTTATCACTACACTGTGATTAGAGTTCTACAGCACAGCTGACTGCTGCTCTCTGCGACGTTATCGCGTTGGCCAAATGTTATAAAGTAGCGAGGCACAGTGCCAGCTGTCAGAGTCTGATACATACTGATTTCTGGGAATAGTCCCATAACTTTGGTGCCATACAACTTCATCAACAAGCTGGCAAACTAGCTACAGAATGGCCATTCAAACACTAGGCTGCTAGCTGGAGCAAGTTTGCTGAGCTGATAGAGCACCGGTTTGCCGTAGTAGCCAGTGCATCATAGCTACCTAGAGCGAAGTGATTTTCACAGTCAGGATCTAGTGTTAGGCGGATGAGCAAAATCTCTATCAGAGATGAGTTCCACGTCCTTCAAGACAGATCGGTTGAGGGATGAGCATAGCGTAGGAGTGATACCATCTGACGTGAGACAATGGCTCTATATACACAATGGATATCATCAGTCTCTCACACTGCACTATTCTCTCTTAGTCTGGCCACAGAGAGACCTCAAACTCTGCACATCTATATCCTTCTCACCTTTATTACATATTCCTGTACATTAAGCCTCTCACACAGTGGCTAGGTTCCCTCTCTCTCATACTCCCTTTATCTCTTTCTCTTTCCCTCTCTCCATCCATTTCATCTTAACTTCATCCTTCATTGGGACTTTGGCTTTAGTCAAGGCATCATCCTTAGCCCTCAGTGTGTTGGAGAGGCAGCCTGTTATTGTGTTGTGAGACGACGGGATGCCACAGCAAGATCTTCACCCTGCCACCTCAGCGCTCATTAGCCAGTAGCCGAATGGCTCCTCCAGGAACTGTTGATGATGCGGCTGCCAGCCGGCTGGCTGGTTTAGACAGTACCGTTAGTACCGACGCCACATTGGACACTGCTGGTAATGACCTAGCTTTTGACTGTCGTCTTGTAATTCCTGGCACCTGTAAACTCAGTTTCTGAATGCGGACAGGAAAATAAAGTCATAATAATCAGAGTATTTCACATAATGAGCATCCAAACCACCTGAAACGTTCTGGATGACTGACAATAGCAATTAGCTGGCAGGGGTCATATAATGGGATTAATGCATTATCAAATAATTACACACCCCATTGATATTTTTCATTTATTTATACGTTTCAGTGTCTATTTTCTCCCTTGAAGGACATTAAACGGTGGGAGAGCAATTTGTCAGAAATCATCACTGTCAGATATAGGAATAATATTTATGCTGTCAAATTAGCAATTATATTTGATAATGCACTTTTGCTGGCACAATAATTTCATCGATTCAACTCATATTCGGGGCCTTTATAACTGAGTGTCTGAACAGTTGGCAAATATACTTTCTGGGACTGATTTATGAATGTCCTGGGATTTTTCGTGAGTGTCTGCGTTTTTGTGGTTGGAGTTTGGAGGAAAGAGGACACACAAACACACACACATGCACATACATACACATGCACACACACACACACACAGGCAGCAGAGGGATGAGCGATGACTACCAGTCGAGGGTGAGAGGGAGTGATTGGAGAGGGCTGTTGTTTTTATCAGACAGTTCTTCCCTGGGGCCATCGTTCTGGGAATGACGTCCGCCTTCCCAGGTGATGTACCATGGACTGTCTGGACCCCCACCGTTACCAGCCGGCAGGGCCGATCGCCCTTCTGATTGGTAGATGCGTGGGCAGGAAGCACTCTGGGTAAATTGAGGCCCAGTCCACCCTGTCCTTTACTTTCTGTCTTGTCAAGGTCTCTCTATCTCTCACTGCCTTTATCTCTCTCTCTCTCTCCCTCTGACTCTCTCTCTCTCTCTCTCTCTCTCTCTCTGTCTCCCTCTCTCTCCTTCTGACTCTCTCTCTCTGTCTCACTCTCTGTCTCTGTCTCCCTCTCTCTCCGTCTGACTCTCTCTCTCTCTGTCTCCCTATTTCTCTCTCTCTCAGGTATAGGAGTGAGTCGTCTCGGGTCGCTGGAGCTGATCGTTACTTGCTGTGCGCCACACCGTGGGGAGCCCTCCTCCCCAGAGGGAGACAGACGGAGGGAGGAAGAGATGGATGACTAGAGAGAGGAGAGGAATAGAGGAGCAAAGAGAAGTGGCCTGTCTTTAAACCCCTGCACTCAGAGGACTCTAAACCTATAGCCTCAAATAAGTGGAGATTCAGACTGCTCAGACTTTTTTTCAACGGTCTTTTCATGGTCCTCAAAAACGAAGAGACTAAGCTATCAGCCTGGCCCAGACCCAAGGCCCAGGAAGCCAAAAAGCCTGGGCATTGCCCCAGCCCGGTTTCCTGCCAGAGGCCCCTTACTCTCTGGCATCGGCTCAAGCTGCGCCCCCCCCCCCCCCCCCCCCCCCCCCCCCCCCCTCCCCCAACTCCCTCCCAGGATTTAGAGGTTATCAACTTCCATCAGTCTCTCCAAAGCCCATGGCTGAAGAGGGAGAAAGAAGACCCTAGCCGTAGGTGTGAGCGTGGACGATAAGAGAAGTGGGCGATGAGAAAACAACAGAGAGAGGGACAGTGGCCAGGGTGGAGAGATATGGGGGTCCGTGGCGGCCTTAGACTGACCTTTAGCCGAAATGCGCTACACAGAAACAAAAGGCTCTGATCCCATGGCTAAACAAAATAACTAATCTTCCTGCCCAGCAAGCCTCTGTGAAAGGGAGAATCTGGCAGCCTCCATGAAGTATTATTCATCCACTAGCATTTATAAAAAAGCTACACCGATGGTCTGAGACCTGGGTTCAAATACTACTTGAAACATGTTTCATTCTTTAAGCGCTTGCTTTAGCCTGGCGTGCCAAATGGGTATTGTAGCACTTTCATTCCTTTGCTACAGGGTAGCACTTTAGTTCCTTTGCTCCAGGCAAACTCAATCGAGCTCAGCTTAGGTATTTTGAATTATTTTGAATACTATTTGAACCCAGGTCTGCTACACAGATTTGCAAAGTGCCCCCACTGCTTCCCAACCTGATATTTTATTCTCCGTATGTGTCTGTAGACCAGGAATATTCAACCTTCTCAGTCTGCATGCAAAGCAATGGGCATAGATTCTCAGTCTCTGCATCCACTTCAGTTCTATACGTCCCCAGTGCACACTAGCTTACTTTCAGTGTGGATAGCTTTTCATGAATAACTAATAGATGGGACATTAAGGGGGATGTTGAGTGTGTCTTGAGGGCTGCATTAGCCATGCGTGGATGTCTGTCCATATCACTGGGGTTGATATAAGAGAGGAATAGGAGGAAGGATATTCACTGGCCTCTCACTGCCCCTCTCCCCGTCCATTAGCTAGCAAACAGGATACGGCAGCAGTACTGCTAAAAACACACACATACATTTGTTCGGCAGTGGGCTGCACAAGTATGCACACACACATACACGTACACACACACACACACACACAAACACACACACACACACACACACACACACACACACACACACACACACACACACACACACACACACACACACACACACACACACACACACACACACACACACACACACACACACACAGACACACACACAGACACAGACACAGACACAGACACACACTCACACACACACACTCACACACACACACACGTAAAAGCACACACACACACACATGCTCATGTATACTATATATGGACACACACATGTATAAGGAAACACACACACACAGACACTTATGAAGCATTTGTTGCACATATGAAAGAAGCATTGTGTATCTCTCTGCACTAATATGGGCCTGTAGACAATGACAAACGAGTGCTCAGATCCACGGTAGTTTCTGTCGTCTACTGATGCTTCCTACTAGATGTAGTGAAGTGGAAATCCTGGCTCAAAGAGGGCGGCCATATCGGAAGCAACCGTGTTTTCTCCCCACTACCAACGTGAGCTGCAGATGTTGTTTGAGCTCATTAGAAATCAGGGCCTTAATAGTATGCATTACAGCTTCATCAAAAACCCAATGCACAAATGAATCATGGGACGAATTACATAATGGATGTAATAACTTCCAGACTGAATTAAATCAATAATTTGGCGTACTTAATGTAAATAATGACCCTTTTTACAGACACATAAAGCAAGCTAACTTTCAATTAGAGCCCAGTCAATCTTGTGTCAATCGCGTAAATTTGGCTCATCCCAATCATGTCCCATTTAGAAGCAAATTGAAAAGGGAAAATGGAGTGCAAACAACAGGGTTAATGGTATCCAGTCAGATGGGGAAAACGCTCAGGAAAATGAAACCTGTCATCTGAGAGCTCCAATCTACATAAATAGATGATACATGGCATGTAATACGTTTGCATTCAGTCATATGCTGTCACGACTTCTGCTGAAGTCGGTTCCTCTCCTTGTTCGGGCGTTCTTCGGCGGTCGACGTCACCGGTCTTCTAGCCATCGCCGATCCATTTTTTCATTTTCCATTTGTTTTGTCTTGTTTTCCCACACACCTGGTTTTCATTACGTGTTGTGTATTTAACCCTCTGTTCCCCCCCATGTCTTCGTGCGGAATTGTTTGTTGTAAGTGCTTGTGCACATTCGTTGTCTGGTGCGCGACGGGTTTTGTACCCATACATTGTTATTCTGGATGCCAGTGGTTTCGTATATTAAACTGCTCCAGTTATTACCCAGTTCTGCTGTCCTGCATCTGACTTCACTGCCACCAGTTACGCACCCCTTACATATGCATAATATATAATACAATAATATGTATCTATATCAGAGACACAGAGAGTGCATAGGAAGGATCTCTGTGGGATATTGATATCCCATGTGATCTAGCTGGGCAACACAATTTAGGCTGCACATCACATAACATAGCAGCCCCTTGTATTGCAATGCTACCAAGGCTTGTTGGGGGTGCTTGGCCACAACTCTCATAATGTACAGTACAATGATGATTCATCGTATGTTTTCGGGAGTTCAGCAGCGCACACATATTGTATTGGTGGGGGGGGATGCGGGGAGAGACCACCTTTTTGGGCATAAGTGCATACACTCATGCACACACACAGAAATGAACACACACGCACACATACCCCAACACACAGTAGAGAGAAATGTGAACACCATTTATCAAGCTAATTAAGGTGAGTCACTGGCCGGCTCCCCTCACTGTTTATTCTAATCAAATAGATGTACAGTATGTGTCATTGCGGGTGGAGACCCTTACACTTACTGAAGATGTGATTACAAAAAAACATACAACCAGGAAAAACAGGGGGGTGAAAGGGGAAGATGGGGAGTGGTGAGTGGCAAGAGGGGGAGGGAGAATGGAGAGAGAACGAGGGAAGTAGGGGAGTGGTGAGTGGCAAGAGGGGGAGGGAGAATGGAGAGAGAATGAGGGAAGTAGGGGAGTGGTGAGTGGCAAGAGGGGGAGGGAGAATGGAGAGAGAATGAGGGAAGTAGGGGAGTGGTGAGTGGCAAGAGGGGGAGGGAGAATGGAGAGAGAACGAGGGAAAGAGGTGAGTGGCAAGAGGGGGAGGGAGAATGCAGAGAGAACGAGGGAAGTAGGGGAGTGGTGAGTGGCAAGAGGGGGAGGGAGAATGGAGAGAGAACGAGGGAAGGAGGGGAGTGGTGAGTGGCAAGAGGGGGAGGGAGAATGGAGAGAGAACGAGGGAAGATGTCTAAGAGTATCAGTATCTGCCAGGAACATTTTACACAACACCGGCTGTCCTCTCCATGCTAGAGCACGTGTACTGACCACTAAGACAGTGTGTACTACCTCAGAACTAGCACTGCAGCCTATCCAGTCCCTCTGCCTCTTCCTTCACCCTTCACATATCAAACAAGTGGATTGAATGCAGAGCAGTGGAGAGATAAGGGCAAGCCAGCCAAGTCAGGAAAGAGGCAAGGCAGATATTTGATTTGAACGAGATACTGGAATGCACACAGAGAGATGAAGCGACTGAACCCACTAAAACTTTTGCAGATAAAGTGACATGGTAATGTCTAATAAAGAGGGGAAAGTATATTATAGGAGCCCGGCTGCCCGGGGGGAGGTTTATGAGCGTGGCACAATAGGTTGTGCGTGCCAAGGTGGAACTGCATGGGCCCTGCCAACTCTGAGGGACACGTATCCCTGTCAGACATATGGAACCGACAACCTTGGGGTTGCCAACACTGCACTCCAACCAAACGAGCCACCTTCTGGTAGCCTAATCATTGCTCTGATCTATAATAGTATCAATGCTTTCCTGATGTTACTGGGCATAAAGTACAACTCCCTGGAGTTAACAGAAGAAGTGATTGACAGGCTGGGCTGCTACAGAGTTAACAGAAGAAGTGATTGACAAGCTGGGCTGCTACAGAGTTAACAGAAGAAGTGATTGACAGGCTGGGCTGCTACAGAGTTAACAGAAGGAGTGATTGACAGGGTGGGCTGCTACAGAGTTAACAGAAGGAGTGATTGACAGGGTGGGCTGCTACAGAGTTAACAGAAGGAGTGATTGACAGGCTGGGCTACTGCAGAGTTAACAGAAGAAGTGATTGACAGGCTGGGCTGCTACAGAGTTAACAGAAGAAGTGATTGACAGGCTGGGCTGCTACAGAGTTAACAGAAGAAGAGATTGACAGGCTGGGCTGCTACCGAGTTAACAGAAGGAGTGATTGACAGGCTGGGCTGCTACAGAGTTAACAGAAGAAGTGATTGACAGGCTGGGCTGCTACAGAGTTAACAGAAGAAGTGATTGCCATGCTGGGCTGCTACAGAATTAACAGAAGGAGTGATTGACAGGCTGGGCTGCTACAGAGTTAACAGAAGAAGTGATTGACAGGCTGGGCTGCTACAGAGTTAACAGAAGAAGTGATTGACAGGCTGAGCTGCTACAGAGTTAACAGAAGAAGTGATTGACAGGCTGGGCTGCTACAGAGTTAACAGAAGGAGTGATTGACAGGCTGGGCTGCTACAGAGTTAACAGAAGAAGTGATTGACAGGCTGGGCTGCTACAGAGTTAACAGAAGAAGTGATTGACAAGCTGGGCTGCTACAGAGTTAACAGAAGGAGTGATTGACAGGGTGGGCTGCTATAGAGTTAACAGAAGAAGTGATTGACAGGCTGGGCTGCTACAGAGTTAACAGAAGGAGTGATTGACAGGCTGGGCTGCTACAGAGTTAACAGAAGGAGTGATTGACAGGGTGGGCTGCTACAGAGTTAACAGAAGGAGTGATTGACAGGCTGGGATAATGCAGAGTTAACGGAAGGAATGATTGACAGGCTGGGCTGCTACAGAGTTAACAGAAGGAGTGATTGACAGGCTGGGCTAATACAGAGTTAACAGAAGGAGTGATTGACAGGGTGGGCTGCTACAGAGTTAACAGAAGAAGTGATTGACAGGCTGGGCTGCTACAGAGTTAACGGAAGGAGTGATTGACAGGCTGGGCTGCTACAGAGTTAACAGAAGAAGTGATTGACAGGCTGGGCTGCTACAGAGTTAACAGAAGAAGTGATTGACAGGCTGGGCTGCTACAGAGTTAACAGAAGGAGTGATTGACAGGCTGGCCTGCTACAGAGTTAACAGAAGGAGTGATTGTCAGGCTGGGCTGCTATAGAGATATTAACAGAAGAGATTGACAGTCTTGGCTGCTACAGAGTTAACAGAAGAAGAGATTGACAGTCTTGGCTGCTACAGAGTTAACAGAAAAAGTGATTGACAGGCTGGGCTGCTACAGAGTTAACAGGAGTGATTGACAGGCTGGGCTGCTACAGAGTTAACAGAATGAGTGATTGACAGGGTGGGCTGCTATAGAGTTAACAGAAGGAGTGATTGACAGGCTGGGCTGCTACAGAGTTAACAGAAGGAGTGATTGACAGGCTGGGCTGCTACAGAGTTAACAGAAGGAGTGATTGACAGGGTGGGCTGCTACAGAGTTAACAGAAGGAGTGATTGACAGGCTGGGCTACTGCAGAGTTAACAGAAGGAGTGATTGACAGGCTGGGCTGCTACAGAGTTAACAGAAGAAGTGATTGACAGGCTGGGCTGCTACAGAGTTAACAGAAGGAGTGATTGACAGGCTGGGCTACTGCAGAGTTAACAGAAGGAGTGATTGATAGGCTGGGCTGCTACAGAGTTAACAGAAGGAGTGATTGACAGGCTGGGCTGCTACAGAGTTAACAGAAGGAGTGATTGACAGGCTGGGCTGCTACAGAGTTAACAGAAGAAGTGATTGACAGGCTGGGCTAATACAGAGTTAACAGAAGGAGTGATTGATAGGCTGGGCTGCTACAGAGTTAACAGAAGGAGTGATTGACAGGTGAACAGGGAGAAGAGATAACATAATAAGATTGGTTGAGGTGAAATAATTAAAGACAGACATCTTGAATCCTTTTAAATGTCTCTCATTCGTAGGCACCCTCACCTCCCCACAAACCCCTTTACCTTGGCAATGCAGTGAAAATAAAAAGGAAACAATAGACGTAGTAAATCACCATCCTGCCCCTGACTGAGTCAACTGTGTATAGTTACACCGCAGCTCTGGCCCTCTCTCCTTTCTCTCCTTACTATCCATCTCTATATACCACATATTGTCCCTCTCCTCTCTCTCTCTCTATTTTATTCTCTCTCGCTACAGATCTCATCTGATGAGGATTTACTGCTCCCTGGCCCACAGAGAGAGAAAATAAAGTGAGAGAGAGAAAGAGAGGGAGTATAGGCAGGGTATAATGGACCTAGGAGGACAGGAGAGAGGCCAGGGGAGAATATGCTCCTCGTCGCTTTCAATTAACTTCCCTCTCCTCAGAAATGAGCTGTGCCAAATATAGGCCCCAGCCATCCTGTGTGGGCCCCGGCTTGGTTGCCACAGCAGGCCCTTGGCAGCCGGCCCCACTACCCTCGCCCATGATAGAGAGGCTAACCCTGGCTATAAACTAGCAGGGAAGCAGGGTTGGCTGGAGCTCAACAGTCTGCTCTGCTCTCTCCTCTATGGGAGGAAGAAACACTGCCTAGGGCCAAAAGGTTCTCAGGGTTTCCTATAGCCAGTGTCCAGAAGCATGTCATCCTAGTGTTGGTGTTGATCAATGGTGAATTGGTGTGTGTGTGTGTGTGTGTGTGTGTGTGTGTGTGTGTGTGTGTGTGTGTGTGTGTGTCCAGATGAAGAAATATAATCCAGAGAAGGTCTAGGTCAAGTGGACCATGACACCACTAGTCTATTAGGGAGTTATCACTCTCACTGTAAATGTAGGCATCTTTAAGAGTCCTGGCCAGGCTTAAAGTGTCTGCCTGACCAATCAGCCTGAAACAATGTCGGGAGCTTTAAGAGGTTTAAATAAACATGAGCTCGACTTTATTTGAAGTGAAGGGCAGAGGCTTCGGAGAGTGGGAAAATACTGCACATTCTTTACAGGGTGGAGAGAGAGTCAGAAAAAGGAGAAGAGGAGCGGAGAAGAGAGGGAGGAGAGAGAGGGAAAACAGGGGATCTTGTTTTGTCCTGTTTCTGTTATGCGGTGGAATGTGCCGCATAGTTACCATGTGTTGCGGTTGGTTGCCGGGAGAGCGCCATGGCAACAGGAGGAGTGGGATGCTGGGGTTCAAGGACTTCCTCTTGTTCCTGCAACATTTTAATTACGTTTGGGTGTTTAGTGAGATGCATTCTGGAGCTTCATCAAGCCATATAAACACACACAACAACACACAAAGGCTGCAAAGGACCCCCAGAGACCAGAGGCATCAGTTTTTGTGACTGAGTCAACCAACCGGAAAGACATACGGATTACAGTGAGTGAGTGAGTGAGTGAGTGAGTGAGTGAGTGAGTGAGTGAGTGAGTGAGTGAGTGAGTGAGTGAGTGAGTGAGTGAGTGAGTGAGTGAGTGAGATGGAGAGCGACAGAGGCAGAGAGAGAAGAGAGAGAATGGAAGATACAATCAAAGAGAGAGAGAGGACAGAACATTCGAGAGAACAGAGAGAAAGACAAAGAGAAGACAGAGAGACAGACAGACAGACAGACAGATGTGATTTTACAAAACAAGTGCTGTTCCGGATTTACTGGATACTTCGTTGCTTAGAAATAAATATCCACTGTAGAGTGTGGGCTCTGGTAATAGGGCTCTGGACAAGATTAGGGCACTAGATAGGGAATGGCGTGCCATTTGGTATGCACACCAAGCCTCAATAGAAGATGACATTGGAGAGAGGCACTAACATTCTTTGGATTGATTGATTATTTTCAAGGTTCAATGCTATGTTTTGTATGTGTGCAATTACTGTCTATTAAAGAACCTCCCGGGAGATGCTTCCATTTCCGAGAAAGAATCTGGTAAAGAATGCAACGGTAGGCTTTGCAATGTTGTCAACACACATAATGATGTGTCGGTCATTCCAAGTGATCCAATCTGAATGTTTTACCGTCACTAGTTGAGCTATAGATTGAGAGACGGACACAGAATGTAATGACTGCAGTCTGTGTCCAGCAAATCACCTACATGGGTTAAAGCACCAGGTGTCTCTATTACAGGTTATAAGCATGAAGTATGTGTTTTATGATCAACTCATAAATGTTACGTCTTCTAGGGATGATAATTACTCATTACCAGATGATATCTAGATATTATTAGAAGGTTCAGTTATTCTTATGACTATTCTTATAATGCATTATGACAGTAATGTATTACACCTGCTGGGTCTTGAGTAAAGTGTTACCAAGCCAAACCAACCAACGCACATTCATACCATCACATTTAGTCATATGTGGGCCTACAAAAAGGATCCGGCCTCCAGTTGCCCAATCCTGTTCTAATGAATTGTACCCAACATAAACCAACCAACCAAGGCTATACAGTATGTTACCCTGCAATTCTCTTCTTGACAGACCTGTTCTTAGCGCGGGTTGTATTTAAACCTCTGGTGACATGCTTGGGATGAACAGCTCCCGTCCTTTGTGCTGGTAATAGATTATTTTATACAAACATGCAATTGGGCCACAGCGGTGGATGGTGGCCATTGTTATGGTAAAGTAACTCTATCGAGTTCGCCCCCACCGCTATTAATCTCAGTCGAGTCAATACGGCCATTGTGTAAAATTCCCCATTAAGGCGCGCCGCGGCCGCCACACAATAGAGATATCAATGTGGCACATCCTCACAGAAACAGGGAGTAAAGAGGAAAAAGGGAAAGGGCTGTTTTTTACCAGACAGATTACCCACGATTAATGAGGGAGTCCCAGCACAAATACCACATGTACACTCCCCTACGTATTTATTTGGTCAGCCAACATCTGCACGGAGCTAAAGGGTAGAGCTGCCGCTTTCAAGGAGCGGGACTCTAACCCAGATGCTTACGAGAAATCTCGCTATGCCCTCCGACGAACCATCAAACAGTCAAAGCGTCAATACAGGACTAAGATTGAATGCTAGTCGGATGTGGCAGGGCTTGCAAACTATTACGAACTACAAAGGGAAGCCCAGCTGCGAGTTGCCCTGTGACACAAGCCTACCAGACGAGCTAATGGACTTCTATGCATGCTTTGAGGCAAGCAACACTGAAGTATGCATGAGAGCACCAGCTGTTCCAGACAACTGTGTGATTACGCTCTCCGTAGCTGATGTAAGACCTTTAAACAGGTCAACATTCACAAGGCCGCAGGGCCAGGTTGGATTACCAGGACGTGTACTCAGAGCATGCGCTGACCAACTAGCAAGTGTCTTCAGTGACATTTTCAACCTCTCTCTGTCCGAGTCTGTAATACTTACATGTTTTAAGCACACCACCTTAGTCCCTGTGCCCAAGAACACCAAGGTAATCTGCCTAAATTACTACCAACCCATTGCACTCGTGTCTGTAGCCATGAAGTGCTTTGAAAGATTGGTAATGGCTCACATCAACATCATCATTCCAGAAGCCCTAGACTCCAATACGCATACCTCCCAAACAGATCCACAGTTGACGCAAAATCTATTGCACTCTACACTGCCCTTTCCCACCTGGACAAAAGGAACACCTACCTGAGAATGCTATTCATTGACTACAGCACAACGTTCAACACCATAGTGCCCTCAAAGCTCATGACTAAGCTAAGGACCCTGGGACAAAACACTTCCCTCTGCAACTGGATCCTGGACTTCGTGACGGGCCGCCACCAGGTGTTAAGGGTATGCAACAACACATCTGCCACGCTGATCCTCAACACGAGGGCCCTTCAGGGGTGCGTGCTTAGTCCCCCCCTGTACTCCCTATTCACCCAAGACTGCATGGCCAAGCACGACTCCAACACCATCATTAACCTGTTTGGGGTAGGGGGCAGCATTTTCACTTTTGGATAAATAGTGTGCCCAAACTGAACTGCCTCCTACTCTGTCCCAGATCCTAATATATGCATATTATTATTAGTATTGGATAGAAAACACTCTGAAGTTTCTAAAACTGTTTGAATCATGTCTGTGAGTATAACATAACTTATTTAGCAGGCGAAACCCAGAGGAAAGTCACTGTCACTGTCTTTTCTATATATGTTTTCATGGGGAATCCAGAATTCTAATCAACTTTCCTGCAGTTCCTACCGCTTCCACTGGTTGTCACCAGTTTGTAGAAATTGGGTGAGGTTTTTCCTTTGTATAATGAAGAAGTACCATAGCTCAGAACGAACGTCACTTCATGTGTACCTTTTGATAGAGGCGCGTAACAAGTAGCGTCAGTTTGTTTTGCTCCTGTATTGAACACAGATCATCCCGTCTTCAATTTGAAGAGGCATGTTTTATATTTTATTTCAGCGTTTTGTGTCGCGCCTGCAGAGTTGAAATATGCTACTCTCATTGTTTACTGTTGTGCTATCATCAGATAATAGCATCTTATACTTTCGCCGAAAAGCCTTTTTGAAATCTGACATGTTGGCTGGATTCACAACGAGTGTAGCTTTAATTTGCTATCTTGAATGTGTAATTGAATGAAAGTTTGATTTTTATAGAAATGTATTTGAATTTGGTGCTCTGCATTTTCCCTGGCTATTGGCCATGTGGGACACAAGCATCCCACCTACCCCAGAGAGGTTAAGTTTGCCGATGACACAACAGTAGTAGTCCTGATCACCGACAGCCTATAGCGAGGATGTCAGCCAACAACCTCTCCCTCAATGTGATCAAGACAAAGGAGATGATCGTGGACTACAGGAAAAGGAGGACTGAGCAAGCCCCCATCCTCATCGAGGGGGCTGTAGTGGAGCAGGTCGAGAGCTTCAAGTTCCTTGGAGTCCACATCACCAACAAACTACCATGGTTCAAACACACCAAGACAGTTGTGAGAAGGCACGACAATGCCTATTCCCCCTCAGGAGACTGAAAAGATTTGGCATGGGTCCTCAGATCCTCAAAAAGTAATACAGCTGCACCATCAAGAGCACTGGTTACATCACCGCCTGGTATGGCAACTACGATGCCTATTTGACCACAAGGCGCTACAGAGGGTAATGCGTATGGCCCAGAACATCACTGGGGCCAAGCTTCCTGCCATCCAGGACCTATCTACTAAGCAGTGTCAGAGGAAGGCACTAAAAATTGCTAAAGACTGCAGCCACCCTAGACATAGACTGTTCTCTCTGCTACATGCACAGCAAGTGGTACCAGAGCACCAAGTCTAGGCCCAAAAGGCTCCTTAACAGCTTCTACCCCCAAGCCATAAGACTGCTGAACAGTTAATCAAATGGCCACCTGGACTATTTACATTGACACCCACTTTTTTTACACTGCTGCTACTTGCTGTTTATTATCTATGCTTAGTCACTTTACCTACATGTACTGTACATATTACCTCTATTACCTCGACTAACATGTACCCCTGCACATTGACTCGGTACCCCCTTCGGTGGCCTCGTTATTGATATTTTATTGTCTTTTCTTAACTCTATTTTCTTCAAACTGCATTGTTGGTTAAGGGCTTTCACAGTAAGGTCTACCTACACCTGTTGTATTCGGCACATGTGACAAATGACATGTACAAAAACTTTACATTTGGCTCTATAATCAGGCATTTTGGATTTGAGATCAAATGTTTCATGAGGCAACAGTACAGAACATCACCTTTTATTTGAGGGTGTCACGCATTGACTTTAGAGATCCTTTTTTCTCTATGTTTGTTAGGTCAGGGTGTGACTCGGATGGGAAGTCTATGCTTTCTATTTCTTGTTTTGGCCGGGTATGATTCTCAATCAGGGAAAGCTGTCTATCGTTGTCTCAGATTGGGAATCATACTTAGGCAGTCCTTTTTCCCTCTTTCATTTGTGGGATCTTATTTTTTCCTCCAGTGTGTCTCTCCAGCCCAGTGAGTCCTGTGCCTGCTCCACGAACCAGGCCTCCTGTGTGTCTCCCCCGCCCGGTGAGTCCTGTGCCTGCTCCACGAACCAGGCCTCCAGTGTGTCTCTCCAGCCCGGTGAGTCCTGTGCCTGCTCCACGAACCAGGCCTCCAGTGTGTCTCTCCAGCCCAGTGAGTCCTGTGCCTGCTCCACGAACCAGGTCTCCAGTGTGTCTCTCCAGCCCGGTGAGTTCTGTGCCTGCTCCACGAACCAGGCCTACAGTGTGTCTCTCCAGCCCAGTGAGTCCTGTGCCTGCTCCACTAACCAGGCCTCCAGTGTGTCTCCCCAGCCTGGTGAGTCCTGTGCTTGGTCCACGGACCAGGCCTCCTGTGTGTCTTCCCAGCCTGGTGAGTCCTGTGCCTGCTCCACGAACCAGACCTCCTGTGTGTCTCCCCAGCCTGGTGAGTCCTGTGCCTGCTCCACGAACCAGGCCTCCTGTGTGTCTCCCCAGCCTGGTGAGTCCTGTGCTTGGTCCACGGACCAGGTCTCCAGTGTGTCTCCCCAGCCTGGTGAGTTCGGAGCCTCCAGCGACGGTCCCCAGTCCGGAGCCTCCAGCGACGGTGCGCAGTCCGGAGTCTCCAAACCGGAGACGCCACCGATGTAGATGCCCACCCAGACCCTCCCCTATAGTGTCAGGTTTGCGGCCGGAGTCTGCACCTTTGAGGGGGGGTACTGTCACGCCCTGACCTTAGAGATCCTTTTTCCTCTGTTTGTTAGGTGATGGTGTGACTCAGGTGGGAAGTCTATGCTTTCTATTTCTTTGTTTTGGCCGGGTATGATTCTCAATCAGGGACAGCTGTCTATCATTGTCTCTGATTAGGAATCATACTTAGGCAGTCCTTTTTCCCTCTTTCGTTTGTGGGATCTTATTTTTGCATTGGTTGTTATTTTTGCCCTGCAGAACGTCACCTTCATATTTGTTTTGTTGTTGTCGGTGTTCATTAAATAAATAAATAGAATGCTGCGCTTTGGTCCAGTTCTTCCCATGACGATCGTGACAGAGGGTATGAAAATAACCTCAATTTAAAGGTGACATTCTGTACATTCTGTACCAAATGTTAAGTTTTAGCTTCACTGTCCAAATAAATACTTATGGGAGTGTAAATGTCCTCCCTAAAGGATGGAAGGATGGAAGAAAAACACAGAGAGAGAGAGAGAGAGACTCGTGTTTTCCGGCGAGTGTATGGATTTCTCATTTATGGCTTGTGGGTGGTTCAGACCTGAGATAACTATAGTTTTAACTAAGCTTCGTGCAAGGTAACTATATTTCTTGGAGGAAAATACAGATCACAAAAAATTACTGCTTAAAAAAACATTTGAATACAGACCTCAGGAAGTGACTACTTTCGTGAAACTATTGGATTGGCTGCCTTCAACTACTGTATCTGGAACTGCATGTTGAAGATAGAAACATAAGGAATAGAGCACACACACACTATCCTATGCTATTCCAATCTATCTGACAATCATATTTGATCTATCTAAGCATTCTGTAAATGTCAATTCTCCATTGCCTCAGGTCTACATAATCAAGACAAACCAATTAACCAATGATATTTTATACAGATAAGTATAATTAAATTGTGACGATCAACTACTGTACTGCTCTTTGAACATGCCACTGAAAAGGTTGAAATGTCGCAATTCATTTTATGATACCAGAAAATACTGCAGAGTAATTCAAAGCCAACTCCACAATGCAAACAGCAAGTTGGATACTAAACAAAAACAACTTCGAACCTAAACAAAAACAACTTCGAACAAGTGTTCTTGTTACAAACACACACTGTACCAGGGGTAGGCAACTAGATTCAGCTGCAGATTTTTTGTTGTTGTTTGTGTGGATGGTTGGGGGACCGGAACATAATTATAATCATTTGTACAGTGCAAATTGAACACAACTAAACCTAAAAAGAGACTGTATTTGAGAATAACAATCATCTCATACCTTGAATTACATTGAGACATGTTCACACGTCTCATTTCTATTCATGGGAATTACTTGGGAACATATTTCCTAAATTAAACAAATTTTTTGCTGAATTCCTGGTGATTTTAGTCATTTGTTTATTTTTTTCACTAAATAAAAGAAAGTAAAAGAAAAACATTATTGGGACGATTTTTTGTTTTCCAATAACTTCCATTGTATTAAAATACCTCCAATTAGGATGTGGTTTTCTGAGGAAGTCAAAATACCTCCAATTAGGATGTGGTTTTCTGAGGAAGTCAAAATACCTCCAATTAGGATGTGGTTTTCTGAGGAAGTCAAAATACCTCCAATTAGGATGTGGTTTTCTGAGGAAGTCAAAATACCTCCAATTAGGATGTGGTTTTCTGAGGAAGTCAAAATACCTCCAATTAGGATGTGGTTTTCTGAGGAAGTCAAAATACCTCCAATTAGGATGTGGTTTTCTGAGGAAGTCAAAATACTTTCACATATTATTCGTTTTTTTTTACTGTTATTTGAATATCAAAGAAAATAGTTGCTTTTTAGTTGAAACTGTATATAAAATATATTCGACTACCTTGAGTATTTGTTTTTTTCAAATAAACTACAAAATAAAAGATTCTGCCTAGGTCTGGATTGGTTGGGTAGATGATTCGTCCAGGTAGCGACAGTGAGGAGTTTTAAGAGGGTGACCTCATTTTCTCACCAGGTGTGACTCGGCTGACTCCAGGTGTTTTACGACATGAAGTCCATTTCCCTCCGGCGGGAACAAGAGAGAGGCAGACCTCCTGATCTGCCGCTTTCCATTGTCCATTGTTGTTCGTGTTCATGACAGAAAGGATATGATCTCTTTCTCTGCCTAACTCTCTCCCTGTTTCTCTCTCTCTCCCTCTCTCTTGGTTTATTTTTCTCTCCCTATCTCTCTGTTTCTCTCTCCCTCTCTATTTCGCTCTCTCTCTCTGTTTCTCTCTCTTGGTTTCTCTTGCTCTCTCACCCTATATGTGTCTGTCGATTTGAGAGCAGCACATCATTACCGTCACAGGCACACTCAGTATTTGCAGTGTAAACACACACACACACACACACACACACACACACACACACACACACACACACACACACACACACACACACACACACACACACACACACACACACACACACACACACCGCCTACCTGTTTTTTGAAAGGGAGTGACTTTTTCTTGACTGAGGTTCTGACACTCTGCTGAAGAGAACTCCCAGTAGTGGTTATGAAAGGAGAACTGTGAAGCAGTAAAAACTAGGGACTTTGATTTGTCTGTCAGGCACTTTTAGCCTCTGGGCCCTCGCAGACACTGCTTAACTCCCTGTCCCCTTGTACCCCAGATATCCTGACAGACAGAGGAGGAAGTTACTATCACAGTAGAACACAGTCAGTACACACAGTAACCCCCCTTCCATTCACACACACCCAGAGCTACAATGCCCTTGACCCAACCCCTGGTCTCTTAGTGACCCACCTCCGAGCCCCCATCATTACCCCTATCATGCATCCCCCACCGCATCCCGTCACGCCTCTGACTTGTGGCCCACTCTGCCGCTTAAAAGGCCATCGAGCCCTCCATCGCGGCTAACGAGCGAGAGCCCCCCTTCTCTAAACGTGTTGCTAATTATCGAGGGAGCACGAGAAAACGGTAGTTAGAGTTATTTAGAGTCACTCGATGCTCTGCATCGCAGTCGATGACGAGTCAAAGCCGCTCTCAGAGATAAAAAAAGAGGTTCGATGACATCCGACATCTCTCTGCACCAGGAAGTAGGAAATTGGCACGATTACCATCGGTGACACTACACCTGATCCATGTGATCCCTTCTAAGAGGATGTAGTCTAAACAGTTTAACAGGTAAAACCTGACATGCACAGGGATGATGGATCTGAGTAGAGATGGGGACTGGAAAGACCTTTGGGCCGATGCTAGAGGGTCACAGTTAAATCCCAAATAGATTAAAGCTGTTGTGCCTTCCCTCGGCATATCTGATCTGTCAGTGGTGTGAAGGGCAACAGATGCTGATGAATAATTCAAAATGGACACCACTGAAAATGGAACTTGAGGTGAAGCTTAGGGGTTTGTGACTGCAGATGTACACACTGCTTCTTTTTGCTATGCTGAGACTTAGGTGTAACGTGTGCAAACACACACGCTATCCCGTACAGGCTAATGATGCCTTAGAGCTACTGTAACACACACACCCACACACAGACACACACACAGACGCACACACAGACACACACACACACACACACACAGACCACCTTTGCGCCAGTGCGGAGGATGACGACATAGAGAGACACCACACTGCAGCGCTGGGACTCCAGGGTCTTGGAGCGGCTCAGCACACACAGGCAATATGTCAGCCTCCCTAATTGCAAGCCTGGGGATTGACTTCGGCACGGGGTGTACCACCCAGTATACCCCCCACCCAAAAGAAACACCACCCTTCCCAAGCCTGCCATAGTAATGAGGACCCCCCTCATAGTCATAAAAACGCGCCATCAAATGTGGCTGCTGATTAGAAATCTGGCCCCAGTAAGGTAGGTGATGAGATTTGTCAGGGTTAATGTTGTAGCGAGAAGCACTACTGTACTATCTGCCCTAGTTATGTAGAGAATTTAACAACAAAAACCCCCATATAGGCGGGGGGGGAGCAGATAATATTTAATTGTACATTTTCAGGTTTACATTTTCAGTTAGAGGGAAGTGAGGCTGGGCTAAGGGAAGGAGGAGTGGTTGACAGCAATTAACATTCTTATTTTCTGATATTAAACTTCTAGGGGGCACTATTTTCAGGTCCGGATGAAAAGCGTGCCCAAAGTAAACTGCCTGCTACTCAGGCCCATAAGCTAGGATATGCATATAATTTGTAGATGTGGATAGAAAACACTCTAACGTTTCTAACACTGTTAAAATTATGTCTGTGAGTATAACATAACTTATTTGTCAGTTGAAACCCCAAGGACCCAGGAAAAAACTTTTGAGGTCACTCTTTTCAATGGGTTTTCTATGTGGATCTACATTTCTAAGACACTTGCTTGCAGTTCCTATCGCTTCCACTAGATGTCAACAGTCTTTAGAAATTGGTTCAGAACGAGGGTCGAGTCTAGTGTACTGTTGTGGTTGGGGCGCGCGACCTGAAAGCTCACTCCACTTTGTTTTCATCCGGTATTGAACACAGTCTATCCCGTTTTAAATTTGATTGATTATTCATGTTTAAAAATGATTAGGAAAGTTGTTGGAAATGTTTGGATCAAGTTTACAGGTAACTATATTAGAAACTTTGTAGTCATGTTGCACAAGTTGGAACCGGTGTTTTTCTGGATCAAATAAATTGACATTTTGGAGATATAATGACAGGATTTATCGAGCAAAAGGACCATTTGTGTTGTTTAATGGACATATTGGAGTGCCAACAGAAGAAGATCTTCAAAGGTAAGGCATTAATTATTTCGTTATTTCTGACTTTTGTGTCGTGCCTGGCGGGCTGAAATGTGATTTACATGTGTTTGTTTGATGGGGTGCTGTCCTCAAATAATAGCATGGTTTTCTTTTAAAGCCTTTTTGAAATCTGACACTGTGGCTGGATTAACAAGAAGTTCATCTTTAAACCGATGTTTAACACTTGTTTGATTCATTAATCATTATTATGAGTATTTCTGTTTTTGAATTTGGCGCGCTGCTATTTCACTGGGTTTTGTCAAATCAATCCCGTTAACGGATTGGCGCGCGAAGGGATCACTAAGAAGTTAAGACAGCATCCCAGGCAATCAGTAACTACTCCCCAGAGAACTGCCAGCATCCCAGCCAGTCAGTAACAACTCCCCAGATAACTGCCAGCATCCCAGTCAATCACTAACAACTCCCCAGAGAACTGCCAGCATCCCAGACAGTTAGTAACAACTCCCCAGAAAACTGCCAGCATCCCAGTCAATCAGTAACAACTCCCCAGAGAACTGCCAGCATCCCAGTCAATCAGTAACAACTCCCCAGAGAACTGCCAGCATCCCAGACAGTTAGTAACAACTCCCCAGAGAACTGCCAGCATCCCAGTCAATCAGTAACAACTCCCCAGAGAACTGCCAGCATCCCAGACAGTTAGTAACAACTCCCCAGAGAACTGCCAGCATCCCAGCCAGTCAGTAACAACTCCCCAGATAACTGCCAGCATCCCAGCCAGTCAGTAACAACTCCCCAGAGAACTGCCAGCATCCCAGCCAGTCAGTAACAACTCCCCAGATAACTGCCAGCATCCCAGCCAGTCAGTAACAACTCCCCAGATAACTGCCAGCATCCCAATCAATCAGTAACAACTCCCCAGAGAACTGCCAGCATCCCAGTCAATCAGTAACCACTCCCCAGAGAACTTACAGCATCCCGGTCAATCAGTAACAACTCCCCAGAGAACTGCCAGCATCCCAGTCATTCAGTAACAACTCCCCAGAGAACTGCCAGCATCCCAGTCAATCAGTAACCACTCCCCAGAGAACTTACAGCATCCCGGCCAATCAGTAACAACTCCCCAGAGAGCACAAACACACAGACTCTCCTTTTAGTTCTAATTTCCCCGTCAAGTCATTTTTTTTTAAGAAGCTTTTTTCTCCTACCTGAGCTCTGCAGCGCCGTGCTTAACTTTCTGGCTCCTGAGTCATTCAGTATCTTAAAGTCACTGATAGGTTCTAAGAAGGTCTGTGGCGGCTTACCGGGACAAATAGTGTTCTGCGTAAGAGGCGCTATTTTGCGCATTCCTTCAGCTTCCCAGCAAATAAATTGAAAATAAATGGCTGTCTACGAGTCCACCGCTTGTTGCCTATTTGAAGGGAAGCTACTGTAAGTGATGCCTTGGAATGGGCTTTTGTCCCCCAAAAACTTCAGCTTTAAAGTGAGAATGGTTAAAGGTAAATATTGGATAAATATCCCGACTCCGTGTCAGGTTTGATACTAGAGTACACACTCCAGCCCCGGAAACAGACTCGATGGAGGTAACGACACTTACCTGAAGTATGGTGGAAGATGTTTTCCTCTACTAAATGGCTGTGTTGGTTTGTTTGCACAGTACATGATATCCTTAAGTTTTAAAGTTACTCACTCAGAAGATGGCAAACATTCTGTAGGTCTTCTATGCTGGGGCCGACGTGTCTTCCTCCCCTTCATCAGTTTCTTTAGTCCGAATCACTCAGTGCCTTGGAGCCAAGCGAATGTAGACATGCCTGACCCAAAATGGCTGAAAATAGTCAGTTTTGCTTTGGATCTTATATTTCTTCTTCCCAAGAGTCAAATCCTCCCCAGGGCATGGCCTGAGGAAGGACAAACTAGATACAACTTGGTTGCAAGTTGTTTTGTTTTGAAATGCTAATAGAAAATATAATAAATATAATTATATAAAATATAATTCCAATCATCTTTAACATATAGTACATCAAACACAACTCTTATTTTGTCGTCCTACACAGCAAACATGATTAAAACACCTATGCAAAGTCCTATACGTGAGCGCTCCTTACAGTACATTCAGAACCCATGTACACTACTCCTAGCCTTGATGTGTGTTTACTTGGGGATTCACAGATCATCTCTTGAGACTCGTCCTCTTATTTTCTCGCAATAGTCCAGAAACTCCTCCAAATAGTGAGCTCTATTCAGATGAGACTATGTGTCTGCACGATCCACTTTTCAGTTTTCCAGAAACAGCTGTTAAGGAAACAAGGGGCGATGGTGGCGTAGTGCAAAGCCCATTAATCTAAATGACACTGTTATTAATGTGAGTTCTTAGATGAGCAGCGGCATTGCATGCCAAAAAAATCACATCGCACAAACAACACAAACATCAATCATCACCACCCCAGAGCTAATGGAGGGGGTTTGATTGTCCTGGCAACACCTCAGTATCAGAACAATATGATTCCCTGTGTTACAAGCATATCATAACAGACCCTCATAAGCTGTTATAACACTGCTGTAAGCATTGCAATAAGAAGTTTAGTGTTATTTCTGTAGCAATATGTAGCTATATGCTAGCTAACGCTTATCGGCTAGCTAGCAAGCTAAGCTAACTCCTCGCTTGTCATAACCATTAGTCAGGCTGCTGTCAATGGAGGTTATAAGAGCTTATGACATTTAATTGGTCATGGCTGAGACAGCGAGAATAAAAGCATTATGGGACAGTTGGGTTCAATGAAAGTGTCAGTGGGTTCCATTTCAATTTTCCGTTGAAATAACAGGCCCTAATTTTTCATATTTCTTCTCCATTTTCTCGTTAATCGTGGCGAGACTGACTTTGATCTCAAAAGGGGAGAAGTGTTTCCTTCACCAGCTGAGAGAGCGAGTGGGAGGAAGAGAGGAAGAGAGAGAGAGAGAGGGAGGGAGGGAGGGAGACAGAGAAAGTGTGGGAGAGAGAGAGCGAGAGAGAGAGACAAAGAGCAAGACAGAGTGACAGAGTGACAGAGTGACAGAGTGACGGAGGGAGGGAGGGAGGGAGGCAATTAGGCCGCAAAACTGATTTTTCCGCCGAGGACGGAGGAGAGTTTGTCCTTGTGGAGGGAAGCACCTTGTCAATTTGATTAGAGACAGTGTGAAAGGACACTCTCAATCCTGAAACTGTGTGGCTGTTAGTCTCTTCAGCCCTCCTGAAACTGTGTGGCTGTTAGTCTCTTCAGCACTCCTGAAACTGTGTGGCTGTTAGTCTCTTCAGCCCTCCTGAAACTGCGTAGCTGTTAGTCTCTTCAGCCCTCCTGAAACTGTGTGGCTGTTAGTCTCTTCAGCACTCCTGAAACTGTGTGGCTGTTCGTCTCTTCATCCCTCCTGAAACTGTGTGGCTGTTAGTCTCTTCAGCACTCCTGAAACTGTGTGGCTGTTAGTCTCTTCAGCCCTCCTGAAACTGTGTGGCTGTTAGTCTCTTCAGCCCTCCTGAAACTGTGTGGCTGTTAGTCTCTTCAGGCCTCCTGAAACTGCATGGCTGTTAGTCTCTTCAGCCCTGCTGAAACTGTGTGGCTGTTAGTCTCTTCAGCCCTCCTGAAACTGTGTGGCTGTTAGTCTCTTCAGCCCTCCTGAAACTGTGTGGCTGTTAGTCTCTTCAGGCCTCCTGAAACTGCATGGCTGTTAGTCTCTTCAGCCCTGCTGAAACTGTGTGGCTGTTAGTCTCTTCAGCCCTCCTGAAACTGTGTGGCTGTTAGTCTCTTCAGGCCTCCTGAAACTGTGTGGCTGTTAGTCTCTTCAGCCCTCCTGAAACTGCATGGCTGTTAGTCTCTTCAGGCCTCCTGAAACTGCATGGCTGTTAGTCTCTTCAGCCCTCCTGAAACTGCATGGCTGTTAGTCTCTTCAGCCCTCCTGAAGCTGTGTGGCTGTTAGTCTCTTCAGGCCTCCTGCATAACGTTGGGGAGTTGAAAAGATGATTTGATTTCAGTTAGATAAGTCTGCTCATCTGAAACCAAAAACAGATTGAATAATATGCGTGTTAAATGAAAAGGCTCTTTCTAAATCACTATAAGGATTTATTTGCATTTCATAAGCTGAAATTACCCTCTTTTTTCATCAACCCGACCGGGGGTATAAAACATTCACTGTAATAGAAATATAATGATACACAACGGTTATTAATAACCGTTCTGATTGGCCGTTGATATCACGGCTTCAAAACCCTTTCAGAAAGCAACAAGTCCATTAAAGAAAAGTTTCAAGTTGCTTTTTCTTCTCTTCTTCTAGGTCAAAGTGTGTGAGAGTTGACTTAAACCAAAGCAGTAAATGAAAACATTAAAGCAAGAGAAGAGAGAGAATGAGAGGGGGATAAGGAGAGAGGGGAGGAGGGCCCATCACTTTGTATTATGTTATCTTAAGCCTGAAGAGAGCGAGAGAGAGAGGGAGAGAGAGAGAGAGAGAGAGAGAGGAAGAGAGAGAGAGAGAGGGAGAGAGAGAGAGGGAGAGAGAGAGAGAGAGAGAGAGAGGAAGAGAGAGAGAGAGAGAGAGAGAGAGAGAGAGAGAGAGAGAGAGAGAAAGAGAGAGAGAGAGAGAGAGAGAGAGAGAGAGAGAGAGAGAGAGAGAGAGAGAGGGCGTTCAGAGTGAGGCAGCCAAAGGCGACATATTCCTTCTCTCTGTTCCCCGCTTTGCCTTTGTTGTTCCCAACCACCGCTTTGGCTTTGGTGCCCGCACCCTTTATGGGGACTGCAATCATTTCCTGGCAACTGGGATGAAAGGAGGAGAGGAGGAGGAGATGGAGAGGTGGAGAGGAGGTGGGTGGGGGAAGATTTCGGACAGAGGGCATGCCGGTGTAGTTTGGACCAGAGAGAAAGTGATCAAATGCATAACCTGCACAGTCAATAAAGGAATCACACACACACACACAGACACACACACAGACACACACACACACACACACACACACACACACACATACAAATTCATTAACAGAGGCAACTGTAGAAGGCATACTGTACACCGCACACACACACACACACACACACACACACACACACACACACACACACACACACACACACACACAGACATACATTTCAAACGACACACCATTGTATGCAATCCATAGGAATACGTTCAACACTGCTCTCAATACAGGCAACACAATAATACACACAGCGATACAACAGCACTGAAAATACCAATCATGAGCCATGGACTGCTAGGCTGGAAAATAACGAATCCTTTACCCCGGCATCCAATTTTCACAAAGTTATCGAACCAAAATAGAAATGGAGCATTTGACTGCAAATCTCCTATTTAAATTAAAGCAGGAAGGTATGTGTGCACAGGCACACAGTCTCACACACGTTCCGCTCACACACGGTCATACACACACACATACGCATGCACACATACACACACAGACACTTGGAAGCACTCAGTATTTGAGGTCTCAGGTGGTGAGAATAAAGATGAACGTAAAAGTGTTCCTCAAAATTACTCCTATTATTAATATAACCCACTTTCCTAGTCAATAGTACCTCAGTAGCGCTCTCTCTCTTTCGACAAACACACACACACACCTCTGTGTAAAATTATTACATTCCTGACACGGCACCACGTCCTGTCAATCTTGTGACTCAGATCACCAAGGGAACAAACGAATGAGTGAGAAAATCTACTTATTTTCCACCATAATTTGCAAAGAAATTCATTAAAAATCCTACAATGTGATTTTCTGGATTTTTTTTCTCATTTTGTCTGTCAGAGTTGAAGTGTACCTATGATGAAAATTACAGGCCTCTCTCATCTTTTTAAGTGGGAGGACTTGCACAATTGGTGGCTGACTAAATACTTTTTTGCCCCACTGTATATATACAGAGAGAGAGAGAGAGAGAGAGAGAGAGAGAGAGAGAGAGAGAGAGAGAGAGAGATGGATGGATGGATGGAGAAGAGTGTCTGAGAGCCTCCCTTCTGCAGAGTGTTTGTGTGTGTGGCTATGTGTTATGTAACACACTAATTGCCATGCAGTGTGCAGGGTGCAGAGGCTGGCTACACACACACACAGCTCCCACCCTGTTGTGGTTGGTGGGAGGGGTAGAGATGTATGTGTGCGTGTGTGTGTGTGTGTGTGTGTGTGTGTGTGTGTGTGTGTGTGTGTGTGTGTGTGTGTGTGTGTGTGTGTGTGTGTGTGTGTGTGTGTGTGTGTGTGTGTGTGTGTGTTTGCACGTGGACCGTTATCTGTGCGAGACGTGCACATGTGCCTCAGTAGGGAAAAGAACTGTGGAAAATAGTGCACCCTTAAATAAACCACTGGTAAATCTCAAGTATAATACTTGTGTACAGGCATCTGACTGAATAAGTGTCTGCAGCGAAGACCTAAAGATGATTTGGTGTGAATCCACTAAACAGACAACGCATGCGTGTGACTGTCTGGCTCACACCAATATTCATGGGTCCTGCTAACATTTACAGTGGCAAACCTTCAGCTCTTTGTATCAAAGTCATTTCATGCTAATTCATTGAATCCCCAGCAGATCGATGTCTTCTTATTTCTTAAAGCGAAAAATCAAGTAAATAAGAATCAAGTAAATCAAGATGAAACTGTGATCGGAAAGAGAATATATGATCTGATAGGGTGGTATTATAGCCAGCGATTGGGGAATGCAGTTTTACATTGAGGGAGAATTTGTAAAACAAATTTCAGCCAATTTAGTGTTTATGCTTTGTCCTTGATTTACTAACTGACTAACTGAGGACAATCGATTTAGTTTTTCCCTCTAAAGTTACAACTTTACAACTCTTACCATCTCCCCAGGCTTGGCACATTGAACGACCAATTATCTGCAAGACCGGTGTCAAATCAGAGGCCATACGGGAGTTAGAAGGAACTTGGAGATTGGTACTTCACTCAGGGAATCACTCTGTGTCTTCAGGAGAGGCCTCTTCGGCAGGCACTCAAGCCCCATTAGGAGAGGATACGGATGGGGAGAGTGACTGGGTACTCAGCCTTGTCCTGGAGCAAGTCTGGAGCATAGTTACTGATTAAGTCGCATGTTTAACTGTGTGTGTGTGTGTGTGTGTGTGTGTGTGTGTGTGTGTGTCCATTTGTTCCGTGTATGTGCACATGTGCACTGTTCTTTTTGCATCCATTTGTGCCCTGTTTGCGTGTATGTGTGTGTGCATGTGCTTGTTTGGTAGAGAGCACACTTCGCTTCGCTTACACTTATACAAAAATCAATGGGCCAGAAATATTCCCTTCACGCTTTACTCTTATAATATAATGTTTAGCACTGTCAGCACTGTATCTGTTATGATCCACTTGTTAAAGTCATAGAGTCACAGTCATAGAAGGAACAAGATACCCTCCGTCGGGCTTCACACTCTGAAAGCCCCTGTGTGAACAGACAAGTTCCCCGGGCCCGTTAACATTTCTCCAGACGCCAACCCCACCACTGGTGTGGGTGGAAAAATAACTCTATTTTCATGTCATCTGACCATAGAACCAGTTCCAATCCAAGAGCAAACTCCAGACATTTACATTTATTGGATGAAATGAAAATAGAGCTCTGCAATGAACATTACATTTTTCAATCGGTAGGTAGGTCAGACAGGTAGACCCAGTCGGCCAGACAGGTAGGTCCGGCATGTCCGCCAGATGGCTAGGTCCGGTCGGCCAGACAGGTAGGTCCGGCATGCCCACCAGATGGCTAGGTCCGGTCGGCCAGACAGGTACTTCCGGCATGTCCGCCAGATGGCTAGGTCCGGTCAGCCAGAGAGGTAGGTCCAGTCGGCCAGATAGGCCTATGTAACTGTGTCCTGTTTATGCCATATTTCAAATGAGTTTTCCACTAGGATGCCATCGAACTCTTGTGGCCATTACTCCTTTGTCTCTAAAGTGGTCCACTGTTTTGTATTGTGAGTGAGGCGCTCTGCAGACAGTGTCCAGGGCCAGTACATCAGTACTCCTACTCTAAGATGCTTTGTGGATACGGCCCAGAGGTCGCTGTGCAGGACAGAGGGGAGCTTGACAGGGAGCTTGGAGAAGTCTGTTGACTCTGTAACTGTCTAACTCCCACTCCTCTTCCACTACCCCCACTACAGGCCCTGGCTCTCTGCCGGTTCGTCTAAAGGTGAGGGGGCAGGGGGGACACCTCAGTGTCAACAGAGAAGAGGGAGAAGAAGATGGTAGGGGCACTGGAAACAGCACTGGTCCCAGCACAACAGAGGGAGATGAAGCTGAGGACAGATAGGTCATTGAAGATTATGTGAGCCAGTACCACCCAGGTTCAGCTCCTGGGGACACTAGTTTCCAATAGCAACAAGTGTGGGGACAAAAAGCAGCAAAATGCACTGGAAACATGTCACCATGGGCAACATGCTCTTGTACATTTCCCTGGTAATATACATGGGACTGAAATAGGTATCACGACTAATTGACTAGTGCAGCATCATCGCTCTACCGATTCAAGTTCCCTGCCTCCATTTTCAGTGAAATGTGTGTCCTCTCTGTCAACCGTACTCTTCATGAGGGACCCACAGAAGGATGAAGAGAAGGAAGGGGTCTTCAGGGTCTGATCATCTCGCTGAGTCCAGACACGTTACATTTCTAATGTATATCTGTTGTCTTTATTTTTCTTCTAAATAGTTCTTCTTAAGGTGGGACCGATACCTTTTAGGCTTATTCCGATGTGTAATAGCAGTGGAATTACCCCATGCGGACACTTTGGAGAGGATTAAATGACACTTGGATGTCCCCTGACACCACCACAATGTTTGAGAGAAGTTAATATTGTAGAAATTGTGTTTTTATAGTGACCAATAACTTTTAGGCCTAATTTATGTAAATGAGGTCATTCCAGTGCTATTCCACATTGAATATAACTCAAAGTTATTGGTCACTATAAAAGCACAATGTGTCCTATGTACTTAAGACACTTTGGAGAGGTTGAGAGGACACCTGACAGCTCTCACTAAAGAGTGTACAGTTCAGGCTGTAGCAATCCCATTATTCCCCCAGAGGTTTCTGACTTGTTGTGGAAGCCTTCTGAAGCCAAAGCGAAGGCCCCATACACCATCAACAACAGAGAGGCAAAGATCCACCAGATACGTTTCTGACTTGTTGTGGAAGCCTTCTGAAGCCAAAGCGAAGGCCCCATACACCATCAACAACAGAGAGGCAAAGATCCACCAGATACGTTTCTGACTTGTTGTGGAAGCCTTCTGAAGCCAAAGCGAAGGCCCCATACACCATCAACAACAGAGAGGCAAAGATCCACCAGATAAGGCAGGAGTTGAGAACAGTTCAAGGAGGCGAGTGAGGAAGAAAGAGCAGCCTAGTCAGAGCTACGTAACATCCTCAGGACCTTGCAGAGAGCCGAGGGGCATAAAAGACACCGGAAAGAGGGGGCTGTCTTTTTAGCAAATTCCTTTGGATTCACCTAACAGCTGGTAGGGCAGATTGGCAGTGCCCACCTTACCTTCTCCAAAGATGAGATTGACAACCATCTCCGCACCACGTACAGTTGTAGATATATTTTTAAGACTGAAAGATCTTTGTACCTCCCAGGTCAGCCCTCATTCCCTTCACCTTCTGCAGAGCCTCATCCATAGTCTTCTGGCTGTACTCCTTACTGATGTCCAGAGTTCCTGGGAGGGAGGGGGAGATAGAGGAGAGGAGAGGAGAGGAGAGGAGAGGAGAGGAGAGGAGAGGAGAGGAGAGGAGAGGAGAGGAGAGGAGAGGAGAGGAGAGGAGAGGAGAGGAGAGGAGAGGAGAGGAGAGGAGAGGAGAGGAGAGGAGAGGAGAGGAGAGGAGAGGAGAGGAGAGGAGAGGAGAGGAGAGGAGAGGAGAGGAGAGGAGAGGAGAGGAGAGGAGAGGAGAGGAGAGGAGAGACTGGTCCTATCAGGCTGACCGACAGGTACTATCTGGCTGACTGGACCTATCTCCCAGGCCGACTGAACCTATCTGGCAGGCCAACTCTTCCTATCTGGCAAGCCGACTGTTCTCATCTGGCCATCTGACTAGTCCTTTCAGGCCGGTCGACTGGTCCAGCAGACTGGTCTTATCTGGGAACAGCTTGTGGCACTCCGCGCGGTAAGACTCCGCCCGCTCCTTCGACTGGCCAAATCCGCCATTCTAAAGCATCTCAGTGCAGATCTGGAGGATGGGAGAGAGAAAGGTATTATAGGTCAATTATGTAATCAATGTTTTTTGTTGTTGTCGTTTCTGCATTTCTGCTCTGGAGCTCGGATTTTACGTTGAAAAAGTCAAATAAAATCGAAGTAAAAAAGAATAGAACAAAAAAAAAGGATTCATTATACAAACTAAGGTATTAAATATGATATGAAAGCATCTGTTCATTCGTTAGCGATGTACATTAACAACCCACTTGTCTAGAACAGCAAAACTGAGAAAGTAACATTAGCTTTTCACAGATTCACCAAACCAAGTCACACAAAGACATAACATGCAGACAGGCATACCATGATGCTTCTGTTGCTGAATGATTGGTCTACAGCGGTGAGAATGATTGGTCTACAGCGGTGAGAATGATTGCTCTACAGCGGTGGCCACTCTTTGGTTTCTGTTGAAGAGTCCAGACACGTCATCATTTTTCCCACTGCAGGAAAGAGAAGAGAGTGATGATGGAGAGAGTGTCACACCTGAGACATTATTTTTTAAATTTTGTTTTTAACATTTATTTAACTAGGCAAGTCAGTTAAGAACAAATTCTTATTTACAATGACAGCCTACCAAAAGGCAAAAGGCCTCCTGCGGGGACGGGGGCTGGGATTAAAAATTAAAAATAAATATAGGACAAAACACACATCACTACACAAAGAGAGACCTGTTGCACGGTAGCAACACAACATAACAACAACATGGTAGTAACACAACATGGTAGCAGCACAAAACATGGCATGAACATTATTGGGCCAACAATACATCACGCGAAGCAGCCACAACTCAGTAAATCAGTGTCAGTGAGATTCACTTTGAGATCTGCATCTGTGTGTATGACACTACCTGTGTGTGTGTGTGTGTGTGTGTGTGTGTGTGTGTGTGTGTGTGTGTGTGTGTGTGTGTGTGTGTGTGTGTGTGTGTGTGTGTGTATAGGTCTTTATTCTTGTGTGTTTTATAAATGTACTTATCCTCTAAGCTGTCAGAACTGTAGAGCCATCAGTTCATAGTTATTCATGTCATTGTGTTGTGGATATTACGGCCCAGCAAATGCCTGACTGGTTCTCCAGTGTGCCTTTCATTAAAATAAATCCATAGAAAAGTAAGTAGAGAGCGAGAGGGAGAGAAGATGGGGGGAAGAAAATGAGAGCGAAAGGAACAAGGAAAGAGAGAGTGAGTGAGCGAGCGAGAGAGAAGGTAAGACAAATGGAGAGAGATGTCGAGGGAAATAGAATAAAGAGACTAAGAGAGAGAGAGAGACTGAGAGCAAGAGAGCGGAGAAAGAGAGAGAGAGAGAGAGAGAGAGAGAGAGAAAGGGGGAGTGAGAGAGAAATAGAAAGGGGGAGTGAGAGAGGGAGAAAAGGAGAGAGAGAAGGTTCAGAAATTAAATGGGGTTTTCTATCAGTGGGAGCTCTCATAAATATTTTAATTGTGTGGTTATAGAAAGGAGCAGAGGAGAGAGAGAGAGAGAGAGAGAGAAAGAGAGAGAGAGAGAGAGAGAGAGGAGTGAGAGAAAAGAGGAGAGAGACAAGAGAGAGAGAGACAGAGGAGAGGAGAGACATAGTAGAGGAGGGAGACAGGAGAGAGAGAGGAGAGGACAGACAGAGGAGAGGAGAGGAGAGGAGAGGAGAGAGAGGAGAGGACAGAGTCAAAGGAGATGAGAGGAGAGAGACAGATGAGAGGAGAGAGACAGAGTAAAGAGAGACAGAGGAGATAGTTAGAGAAGTTTAGAGGAGAGGAGAGAGAGAGAAGAGGAGAGAGAAAGGAAATGAGAGGAGAGAGACAAAGGAGAGGAGAGAGAGGAGAGGAGAGAGGCAGAGGAAATGAGAGGAGAGAGACAAAGGAGATGAAAAGAGAGAGACAGGAGAGAGAGGGGAGAGAGAGGAGAGAGACAGGAGACGAGAGGAGAGAGAGAGCGATAGAGAGAGGAGAGGACAGAGACAAAAGAGATGAGAGGAAAGGGAAGAGACCGAGGAGATGAGAGGAGAGAGACAGGAGAGGAGAGACAGAGGAAAGGAGAGAGACAGGAGAGGAGAGAAACAGGAGAGGGGAGAGAGAGAAACATAGGAGAGAGAGATGAGAGGAGAGAGACAGAAGAGAGGGGAGAGAGAGAAGAGAGAGACAAAGGATATGATAGGAGAGAGTCAAAGGAGAGGAGAGGAGAGAAACAGAGGAGAGAGAGATGAGAGGAGAGAGAGACGAGAGGAGAGAGACAGAGCAGTGATTCACCGTGACTCCTATGTCCCCGTCCCTTGCTGGCTCGCCAATGCTTTTGTCTTTAAACGTTACCATTCCAACGTTGCCCTGCCGTCGACACCTGTGAGGCAAAATGGATGAAAGCTTACCATGCGATTATCTGAGGACAGCACCCCGCTTACACAAGCATTAAAAACATTTTTCAAATCAGCAGAGGCATCACGAAAATCAGAAATAGCGATAAAATAAATCACTTACCTTTGAAGATCTTCCTCTGTTTGCAATCCCAAGGGTCCCAACTACACAACAAATGGTTGTTTTGTTCGATAAAGTCCTTCTTTATATCCCCAAAAAGTCAGTTTAGTTGGCACGTTTAATTCAGTAATCCACCATTCCACTCTTTCAACATGCAGACAAAGGAATCCCAAAAGTTACCGGTAAACATCGCCCAAACAAGTCAAACAATGTTTCTAATCAATCATCAGGTACCCTTATATGTAAATAAGCTATAAAATTTAAGACGGAATGTAGTATGTTCAATACCGGAGATAAATAACGAAGTGCGCGCCCTCATTCAACCGCGCCACAAGACTAGAGTACTAATGAGAGACACCTTGAAAAACGGCAACTACTTTCTCAAAAACAAGCCTGAAACCCTTTCTAAAGACTGTTGACATCTAGTGGAAGCCATAGGAACTGCAATCTGGGAGAAATTCCGTTGAATATCCCATAGACAATCATTGAAATGGCCTGTGACCTCCAAAATTCCAGATGGATTCTCCTCAGGTTTCCACCTGCTATATTAGTTCTGTTATACTCACAGACATGATTTGAACCATTTTAGAAATGTTAGAGTGTGTTCTATCCAATAATACCAATCCTATGCATGTCCTAGCTTCTGGGCATGAGTAACAGACAGTTTACTTTGGACACGTCAGTCATCTGATCTTCCGAATACTGCCCCCTAGCCCAAAGAGGTTTTAACATTCATATAAATACAAATATAATACATAAAAATAAAGCTTAACATCTTGTTAATCCAGCCGCTGTGTCAGATTTCAAAAAGGCTTTACGGCGAAAGAACACCATGCCATTATCTGAGGACAGCACCCCGCATACAAAAACATGAAAACCATTTTTCAACCAGGCAGGTGTGACACGAAAGTCAGAAATAGCAATATAGTAAATGCCTTACCTTTGAAGATCTTCATCTTTTTGCAACCCCAAATGTCTCAGTGACACAATGAATGGTTGTTTTGTTCGATAAATTCCTTCTTATTTGGTGCGTTTGATTCAGAAATACACCGGTTCCAACTCGCCCAACATGACTACAAAGTATCTAACAAGTTACCTGTAAACTTGGTCCAAACATTTCAAACAACATTTTTAATCCAACCTCAGGTACCCTAAAATGTAAATAATCGATACAATTTAACTTCTTGGATATAGGGGGCGCTCTTTTAATTTATGGATAAAAAAATATTTTGTCACGAAAAGATGCTCGACTATGCATATAATTGGCAGCTTTGGAAAGAAAACACTCTAACGTTTCCAAAACTGCAAAGAGGAAAAAAAAAAACTGCGAATCTGTGAGGGCAGAATTTTTGAGGCTCTGTTTTCCATTGTCTCCTTATATGGCTGTGAATGCGCTGGGAATGAGCATGCCCTTTCTATCGTTTTTCCAAGGTGTCTGCAGCATTGTGACATATTTGTAGGTATATCATTGGAAGATTGGCCATAAGAGACTACATTTACCAGGGGTCCGCCCAGTGTCCTTTGTCTAAATTGGTGCGTAATCTACAAGCTGCACTCAGTCATCCAGTGATTGAGAGGAGAGAGGAGGCTTTCAACGAACGATATATCATGAAGAGATATGTGAAAAACACCTTGAGGATTGATTCTAAACAACGTTTACCATGTCAGTGTTGTTAACAAAAGGCTAAGCTTGAGAGCTAGCATATTAATTTCATTTCATTTGCGATTTTCATGAATAGTTAACGTTGTGTTATGCTAATGAGCTGCGGGGATAATTACACTCCTGGATACAGGTTTTTTTCGTAGCTAAACGTGACGCACCAAACGGAGCCATTTCTCCTAAACAAATAATCTTTCAGGAAAAACTGAGCATTTGCTATCTAACTGAGAGTCTCCTCATTGAAAACATCTGAAGTTCTTCAAAGGTAAATGATTTTATTTGAATGATTTTCTGGTTTTTGTGAAAATGTTGCCTGCTGATGCTAACGCTAAATGCTACGCTAGCTGCGCTAGCTGTTACACAAATGCTTGTTTTGCTATGGTTGAGAAGCATATTTTGAAAATCTGAGATGACAGTGTTGTTAACAAAAGGCTAAGCTTGAGAGCTAGCATATTAATTTAATTTAATTTGCGATTTTCATGAATAGTTAACGTTGCGTTATGGTAATGAGCTTGAGGCTGTATTCACGATCCCGGATCCGTGATGGCTCGACGCAAGAAGTTAAGACTGTTATTAAGACATTATTTTAACAGTTTTAGAAAGGTTAGAGTGTGTTCTATCCAATACTACCATGCATATACATATCCTAGCTTCTGGTCCTGAGTAACAAGCAGTTTACTTTGGGCACACTTTTCATCAAACAGCACAATAGTTAGCGGTTAGCCATCATGCTAACAGAGCAAAAAGAGAAAGCTAATGCTAACAGTGAGTCAAAACACCCGTGGTATTTGTGTCTATTTCTGGGCTCAAATGCGCTAGGTGCGAGATGATCTCTACGCAAGAGAGATCATAAGCTGAAACTGATAAATTAACATGAATTCTTTATCTGTCCCAGATGCATCCTCATCAAGCAGCTCAGGGTAGAGATTCTCCAGCTGCTAGCTCAGCTGCGGGAAAAACACCATGTGTTTTCTTAGTATTTAGATGCAGCTCAGGTACACAGAATGTGTGGCTCCCACCGTGAAGCATGGAGGAGGAGGTGTGATGGTGTGGGGGTGCTTGCTGGTGACACTGTCTGTGCACTATTTAGAATTGAAGGCACACTTAAACCAGCATGGTACCACAGCATTCTGTAGCCATACGCCATCCCATCTGGTTTGCGCTTAGTAGAACTATAACTTTGTTTTTCACCTCCATTAGTTTTTCACCTCCAGGCTGTGTAAGGGCTATTTGACCAAGAAGGAGAGTGATGGAGTGTTGCATCAGATGACCTGGCCTCCACAATCACCCGACCTCAACCCAATTGAGAAGGTTTGGGATGACTTGGACCGTCAGAGTGAAGGAAAAGCAGCCAACAATGGTCAGCATATGTGGGAACTCCTTCAAGACTGTTGGAAAAGCATTCCTCAAGGAGCTGTTTGAGAGAATGCCAAGAGTGTATAATATAAAATATATTTTAATTTGTTTAACACTTTTTTGGTTACTAATTGATTCCAGATGTGTTATTTCATAGTTCTGATGTCTTCATTATTATTCTACAATATAGCAAATAGTAAAAATAAAGAAAAAACCCTGGAATGAGTAGGTGAGTCCAAGGTTTGACTGGTACTGTAGCTCAATTGCAGGTGGTCCTGAACAGAGCAGCACATATTGCATGTCCATGTACATGGAGGGCGAATGTCAGTAACTTGCCTGTTGAGGTTGAGGAGAGATTGACTGCATCAATATTAGTCTTTGTGCGAGGCGTTGATGTGTTGAAGGTACCGAACTGTCTGTTCCATCAGTTGGCACACAGTTCGGACACTCATCGGTACAGCCCAAGACATGCCATCGGAGGTCTCTTCAACAATCCCCAGGTCCAGGACAGAGGCTGGGAAACACAGTATGAAATAGAGCCATGACTACATGGAACTCTCTGCCACCTCATGTAACTCAAGCTAGCAATAAAATCTGATAAAAAAACATAAACGAACACCTTATGGAACAATGTAAGTGGAGTGTGAAGAGACAGCCATTTTTTAAATATTTTGTATTGTATTATGTACTGTATTATGTAGGAACGGCTTATAGGGCAGGAGCCATCTCCTGCTTCTGAAGCGTGAGACAGAGGCAGGAGATGATGTAGTGTTATGTAGTGTTATGTAGTATTATGTAGTGTTATGTAGTGTTATGTAGTATTATGTATTAATATTCTTTTTTTCCTATTTGAACCCCAGGAAGCGTAGCCACACATACTCACACAGGTCAGTCAGAGCTCACTTGCAGGCATCACACTGCTAGCCCAGCAGTGCCCTGGGTTGAGTTCAGACAGCCAGAGGAGAGGAGAAGAGGGTAAGAGAAGAGAGAAGACGGGGGGGGGGGGGGGGGGGGGGTACATGTGACGGTGTGGCTCACTCTAGGGACGGGCAGCCATTTCATGGGCGACCACTCTGGCCTTTCAAGGCTCTGTGTCCAGATCAATTCACATGGCCTCATCTTCCCCAGACTCTTCCCCTTCTTTCTCCCCTTCCTCCAAACTCCCCTCCATCCCTCTCTCTCCCCCTCTCTTAGGGGATTTCAAACGGAGGTATGTAGTGATGCATTTGATTGCACTGTACCTTGCCAGGCCAACTCATCAACAATCTGTGAGTGGAGAGGGGAAAGAGAAAAAAAACCTTGATCCTTCCTGTCCTGTCTTTTCTTCTCTGAGATCAGTGAGGAAAAATACTTATTTTTCAAAGGCCAAAACACCAGGTAGAATTGATAGTCTCGAAAGGTATGGATTGAATGTTGGATACACACCGCAGGATTTGATGCTTAACTTTAGTAAGCATACCAATCAAGAACAGAACAACTGTTAACTCATCTCCGATCTTTCCTCTCTCCCACTGACATGGCCCAAAATAACCTCCTTCACAAACATTGATTCTAAGTGATCCTAAGCCTTGTGAGTTAGAAGGCTACATATTAGCAACCGAGAATCCTACCTAATGCACCTTTAAGCATTCATGACAGTTAGTCCCAGGTAACCATGGCAGCGGTGGAGGAGCTAGCCCTGCGGGGCGGTGTCCTTCATTTACCCACAGTGTGTCACCATCTATTAAATCATGCGACGGGGTAGCCCAACTTTTCACTGCTTCCCTCAGACACAGGGTGTGCCTCCATTATGGATGAGTGAGTGAGTTCCGGAGCGTCGGGATATGCAGAATGTGCAAACTTCTGTCAGAATTGAACATAAGCTCCCCTGTTCTCCCCCGTCGCTTAAGTGGAGTTTCCGTCGTCGGTATTAAGAAACGCTAATTAAATACAATGAATTATGAAAGTTGGTCCCTGCGTAACTCTGAGTGTGCTTCTTAGGGTGTGTGTGTGTCCTTAAGTGTACTACAGGGGCATGGGTATACAGTGACGGCAGCAGGATAACATTTTATTATGCATCTACTATCTACCTTCACCTCTCCTGAGTCTCCTAACCTCCGAAAGAGCCCAGGCATCATCAGCCGAGCACCACTGCTGCTCTCTCTCTCCTCAGGGACCCCGCAGGTAGCCTCAATCAAACCCAGCGGTGGGTTCGGCAGCTCTGGTTCGGCTGATGATGCCTTACTCAGACTCAATAGTCTCAATAGGTCCCAGAAACCCAGAGCTTGCCCAATAAAAAGGTATTAAAAGTTTACTGTGTCTATACTTTCCTACTGCAAGACTGAGCTGAGCCTTGGTCCCTGCTCAAGCTGGATTTGGTTGAGCAAACAGGCCTGTGAAATGAGATCTGTTTGAAGGAAAAGTGGGACATTATGCACTTGAATTAATTTGGCTCTCTGTGCTTCATGGGAGAAAAATGAAATTACCTGCACAATCCACTAGCATGTTAGGCTACAGACTCCTTATTTCTCTTAGTTCTGAGAAAGATACAAAGAGAGAGAGAGAAAGAGAGAGAAAGAAAGAGAGAGATACAGAGAAAGAGAGAGAGAACGAGAGGGAGATACAGAGAGAGAGAGAGAGAAAGAGAGAGAGAGAGAGAGAGATACACAGAGAGAGAGAGAGATACAGAGGAGAGATAGAGATATACAGAGAGAGAGATACAGAGAGAGAGAGAGAGAGAGAGAGAGAGATACAGAGAGAGAGAGATACAGAGAGAGGGAGAGAGATACAGAGGAGAGAGAGAGAGAGAGATACAGAGAGAGAGAGAGATACAGAGAGAGAGATACAGAGGATAGAGAGAGAGATACAGAGGAGAGAGATACAGAGGAGAGAGAGAGAGATACAGAGGAGAGAGAGAGAGAGAGAGCGAGAGAGAGAGAGAGATACAGAGGGGAGAGAGAGAGAGAGAGAGAGAGAGAGAGAGAGAGAGCGAGAGAGAGAGAGAGAGAGAAAGAGATACAGAGGAGAGAGAAAGAAAGAATGAAAGAAAGAAAGAAAGAAAGATAGAGAGAGATACAGAGAGAGAGATGCAGAGAGAGAGAAAGACAGAGAGAGAGAAAGAGAGACAGCGAGAGAGAGATACACAGAGAGAGATTTTAATTTAAAATGTCTAGAATCTGCATAAAAACAATTATTTCTATTACAGCATATTGGATGACTGTCAGTCATATTCCATTCACCCAGTTCAATGTAACAGTGATCGGTTTAGGCTACTACATAATACTACAATTTTCCCTTTATCCATCACGAGGTCGCTACAACCTAGCCTATGAATGAGAGAGAAAAATTTAAGTAATTAAGGTGACAGACAGTGACAAATTCAATACTGCCTTACACACTCTTGCCTGCAACTAGCTGATCTAGGGTATAATCATTAGTCCAACAGTTGCAACAAGAATTTCTATTGTACAAATTCAGGCATGTTTATCCCCGTTTCTTTCAGTTTGCTTCCGTTTAAGAAAGGTTTTTTCAAAAGAATTGGCGCAATGAATACACCCCTGATCACACGCAAACACAGTTAACTTTCATAGCCACCACATAGAAACAGCATGTTCACTTTTCTCGTTTTATAATTCCTTCTCGTATCTATCTGCTCTCCTCTCACCCTTTTCCTTCACTTGTGGACTCAGTGTACAACACTTTAGCAAAAAATCTTTCCAAGCCAAATCATTATATCCTAACCTCTAACCTCTACACACAGCCTACATTGTTGTCATCAAATTAGCTAACGTCATAGTAAACATCGCTAATAGAATTAATGCATTAGTAAATCCACTACAATCATGCAGTACAGTGTACAGTCAGCAAGACTGAGGAGACCTAGTGGCAATACATTTATAAAACCAAATGGTTACCTTGACTTGTGTTGGATAGCCATAGGCAGCTAGTTAACATAGCATCCCTCTCTGTTTGAGCCAGGTGTTTGAGTTGGCTAACCTAGTTAGCTGCACTGACCAGCAAAGTAAGTGAAAGTGAAAAAAATACAAGTAAATCTCTCTCTATCAATCTTGCTTCTCTTTCATTTTGGAAGAAATTAATTTGTTTAAAACTGTTCAACTATTGTCTTCCTCTTTGAGTCAGCTACTCACCACATTGTATGCACTGCAGTGCTAGCTAGCTGTAGCTTATGCTTTCAGTACTAGATTCACTCTCTGATTCTTTGATTGGGTGGAAAACATGTAAATTCATACTGCAAGAGCTCTGATACACTGAAGGACGTCCTCTGGAAGTTGTCATAATTACTGTGTAAGTCTATGGAAGGTGGTGAGAACCATTAGCCTCCTAGGTTTCGTATTGAAGTCAATGTACCAAGAGGACAGACATTTTTTATGAAATTCACTGAGGGGATGGTCCTCTCTTACCACCTCTGAGGAGCCTCCACTGACGACACACACACACACACACACACACACACACACACACACACACACACACACACACACACACACACACACACACACACACACACACACACACACACACACACACACACACACACACACACCACCATGAGTCTACAAAGGCCAATAAAGGCCAATATCTGTAGGATTCAGTCTATAATTACACAGTAGCTCTCCCCTGAGAGAGTGTCCCTGAGATCTGATCAGGATCGTCCTTATCTCTCCTCTCTGCTCTCTCATCCAATATACCCTATGTTCTACACAGAGGCAGAGAGGGAGAGATGGGGGGGGGGGGCAGCTATCTCTTCAACTTAAAACTGAGCGATACAGAGAGAGAAACAAAGAGAGAGAGAATGAGATACAGAGATAAAGAGAAAGAAAGACAGAGAGAGGGCCACCAAGTATCCATAACTTTCTATAGATACCCAGGTGTACATAACTCTACAACTCTCATCTGATACATTCTATGGATTGTCCAATGCTATTCCAAATAACATAAGATACATCTCTAAGCACTGTAACCAGACAGTTGAACTGAGGTGAACAGGCTGCTCTTATGGATTTGTCACTACATTTTACTGGCATACAAACTGCCTGTGTGAAGAAAACAGCTCAATGACAAAAAAATACAAGAGAATGGGGAGAAAGAAAAAGAGAGAGAGAGAAAAGAAGAGAGAGAGAGAGAAGGAAAGAGAGAGCGAGAAAAGAAGAGAGAGAGAGTGAGAGATGGAAAGAGGGAGAGAGAGAAGGAAAGAAAGAGAGAGAGAGAGAAGGAAAGAGAGAGAGAGAGAAGGAAAGAGAGAGAGAGAAGGAAAGAGAGAGAGAGAAAAGAAGAGAGAGAGAGTGAGAGATGAAAGAGGGAGAGAGAGAGAAGGAAAGAAAGAGAGAGAGAGAAGGAAAGAGAGAGAGCGAGTCAGAGAGAGAGAGAGAGAGAGAGAGAGAGAGAGAGAGAGAGAGAGGAAAGAAAGAGAGAGAAAGAGAGAGAAAGAGAGAGAAGGAAAGAAAGAGAGAGAGAGAGAGAAAGCAAGAGGAGAGAAGGGAGGTGAGAGACTGAAAGAAAGAGTGAACAAGATTAGGAGAGAGCTTTAGTTTTTGCTGGTACCATAATGAGAAAGAAACAGAGAGAGAAAGAAGCAGAGAGAGAGAGAGAGAGAAAGTGAGAGAACGAGAGAGAGACACCATTGTTTGTCCCTGAAATAAAGTGGTATTGATCCCTTGTCCTGGTTAATTTGGCAGTGGAGGTTTTGTACCCTTACCTGCTGGAGTTACAGATAAGCTGTGTGGATAGCCACGCAGAACACTAACCCCAGAGAGAGAGAAAGAGAGACAGAGAGAGAGTAAGAAAGACTCTTCACCAACACACAGAGGGGAGAGGTTACGGTCAAACCCCAAACACATAAAAGAATGAAGAGGGTCAATATTCTAGCACCAAGGTCAGTTTGTGATTAAGGGGCAGAGTGGAAAGGTGAGAGAGAGAGAGAGAGAGAGAGAGAGAGAGAGAGAGAGAGAGAGAGAGAGAGAGAGAGAGAGAGAGAGAGAGAGAGAGAGACTGGAACACCGAAGCAGCCTGGAGATCTGTAGTCAACCGTGTCTGTCTGCTGCCTAACTCACTGACTGGCTGGGCATACTGAGCACACCACAACACACATAGATACCATCAAGCACGCATACAAGCATACACACACCAACACATACACACCTTATACAGTGTTCTATGACTCACACACACACACACACACACTTTGACACCAGTGGAGGCTGCTGAGGTGAGGACAGATCCAAATAATGTCTGGAACGGAGCGAATGGAACAGCATCAAACACCTGGAAACCATGGAAACCATCTATTCCGCTCCAGACATTACCACAAACCCGTCCTCCCCAATTAAGGTGCCACCAACCTCAATCACTCGAAACCTAATTGATATGCAAAATTGAAAGATTACATCGTTGTGTGTCATATATCCATTGACAGGAATCTCCTATCTATGCAGAGTGTGAGATTCAATGACATTCTATGCATAAAACAATGACTAAATCTTAGACTTTTGAGTGAATACGGTTCCTATTAACATAACTGCATTTTATTCGCCCGGTCAAAACGAATCCCTCCATTAAATGTCCCTATTTCATAGACCACACATGCAAACATTGACATGCACACAGATCCACACATGCACACATTGACATGCACACAGATCCACACATGCACACATTGACATACACACAGATCCACACATGCACACATTGACATACACACAGATCCACACATGCACAAACAGGCACTACCATTTCAATCAATGACAAATACTGTTCCAGTCACCTTATACATCTACAGAAGAGATTCCTGACTCTCTATACTGTATACCCCCCACGAAGACACGGAGAGGTCCCTAGCAGTTCTCTATCTCCACCCCTCTCATCTTTCCTATTCCCTCCCTCCCTCCATTGCAGTCTTCTGGGATTATCCTCTCTCCACCGTCGCAAGCAGACAGAATGGACAGCTTTTTGCAAGGGAGAAAGCTTGTACAGTTGCACAATAGCCAGTGAGCGTTTTGTGTTTGTATGATTTACAATTGGATTAGAGTGGGTGTAGGTAGGCCTGTTCAACAGCCCTGGATCTTTACATTCCAGCCCAGCGTCATTCAATTACAGCTTATATTGTGTGGCAGTGTTACAGCGCACGAGTGGTTTATCCCTGCACCACACAACACACAAACACACATAGTACTGGATGGCAGAGGAGAAGGCAGGGGGGAAGGCAGGGGAGAAGGCAGGGGAGAAGGCAGGGGAGAAGGCAGGAGAGAAGGCAGGGGAGAAGGCCGAAAAGAAGGCAGGAGAGAAGGCAGGGGAGAAGGCAGTGGAGAAGGCAGGGGAGAAGGCAGGGGAGAAGGCAGGGGAGAAAGCAGAGGAGAAGTCAGGGTAGAAGGCAGGGGATAAGGCAGGAGAGAAGGCAGGGGAGAAGGTTGAAGAGAAGGCAGGAGAGAAGGCAGGGGAGAAGGCAGTGGAGAAGGCAGGGGAGAAGGCAGTGGAGAAGGCAGGGGAGAAAGCAGAGGAGAAGTCAGGGTAGAAGGCAGGGGATAAGGCAGGAGAGAAGGCAGGGGAGAAGGTTGAAGAGAAGGCAGGAGAGAAGGCAGGGGAGAAGGCAGTGGAGAAGGCAGGGGAGAAAGCAGGGGAGAAGGCAGGGGAGAAAGCAGAGGAGAAGTCAGGGTAGAAGGCAGGGGTGTGTGTGTGTGTGTGTGTGTCTGTAGCCAGGCGTGTAATCCTCCTCTCAGGATATTTGCTGGAGATAAGCACGCTACCTTTGCTGTGTCGAGGCGTGATGTCACAACCATGTACGTCAATGGATGTGTAATACTGGGACTGTGGTGTTTCATGTTACAGTCTCATGTTAAAACCTCTTTGGCCTAGGGGGCAAAATTTTTACTTTTTTATAAATAGCGTGCCCAATTTCAACTTCCTGCTACTCATGCCAAGAATATAAGATATGCGTATTATTCATAGATATGGATAGAAAACACTCTGGAGTTTCTAAAACTGTTTGAATCATGTCTGTGAGTATAACAGAACTTATGTAGCAGGCAAAACCCAGAGGACTAACTGTTCAGATTATTATTTTTTGCCTCTCTGTTCCCTGTGTTGTTGTTGCCAAGGGATATTTCATAGGAACTTGTTTTCAGTTCCTACCGCTTCCACTGGATGTCACCAGTCTTTGGAATTTGGTTGAGGTTATTCCTTTGTGCAATGAAGAAGTAGGCCAACTCGGAACTGGGGACACTTTTGTGAGTTGTGCAAGACGTGAAAAGTGGCACTGGTTTGTTTTCTTTCCTGTATTGAACACAGATTGCCCCGTCTACAATTTGATGGATTATTCACAACGAGTGTAGCTTCAATATGCTATCTTACATGTGTGATTTAATGAAAGTTTGAATTTTATAGTATTGTATTTGAATCTGGCGCTCTGCATTTCCCCTGGCAATTGGCCAGTTGAGACATTTGCGTCCCGCCTATCCCTAACTAGTTTTAATGGATGTGTTATACTGGGACTGTGGTGTTTCATGTCACAGTCTCATGTTAATGGATGTGTTATACTGGGACTGTGGTGTTTCATGTTACAGTCTCATGTTAATGGATGTGTTATACTGGGACTGTGGTGTTTCATGTTACAGTATCATGTTAATGGATGTGTTGTACTGGGACTGTGGTGTTTCATGTTACAGTCTCATGTTAATGGATGTGTTATACTGGGACTGTGGTGTTTCATGTTACAGTCTCATGTTAATGGATGTGTTATACTGGGACTGTGGTGTTTCATGTTACAGTCTCATGTTAATGGATGTGTTATACTGGGACTGTGGTGTTTCATGTTACAGTATCATGTTAATGGATGTGTTATACTGGGACTGTGGTGTTTCATGTTACAGTATCATGTTAATGGATGTGTTATACTGGGACTGTGGTGTTTCATGTTACAGTATCATGTTAATGGATGTGTTATACTGGGACTGTGGTGTTTCATGTTACAGTCTCATGTTAATGGATGTGTTATACTGGGACTGTGGTGTTTCATGTTACAGTCTCATGTTAATGGATGTGTTATACTGGGACTGTGGTGTTTCATGTTACAGTCTCATGTTAATGGATGTGTTATACTGGGACTGTGGTGTTTCATGTTACAGTCTTTGGGAAAACTATGGACAAGAAACAAGTGAGTCACCTAATTAAATAAACACTTACGATGTTGAAACCAATGGAAAAAGCTGTCTGTTGAATGGAATATGATATTATGATATTATAGTCAATCTATAAAGCATTTCTAATGAAGCTGTCACTTTTAAAGTCAAGACAGATCGTAGACGTATTAACCGAAAAGTATTTTGGTCTCTGGTGATTCTCTGATCCACCTCTATGCAGATGACTCCTGTCACGCCCTGACCATAGAGAGCTTTTTATGTCTCTATTTTGGTTTGGTCAGGGTGTGATTTGGGTGGGCATTCTATGTCCTTTTTCTATGTTTTGTATTTCTTTGTTTTGGCCGGGCATGGTTCTCAATCAGGGACAGCTGTCTATCGTTGTCTCTGATTGGGAACCATACTTAGGTAGCTTTTTCCCACATGGGTTTTGAGGGTAGTTATTTTCTGTTTAGTGTTTGCACTAAACGGATTCATTTATTCTCTTGTTATTTTGTATTAGTGTTCAGTTCAATAAACAAACATGAACACTTACCACACTGCGCTTCGGTCCGACTAACCTCCAGACAAGCTTCAATGCTATACAACTCCTTCCGTGGCCTCCAACTGCTCTTAAATACAAGTAAAACTAAATGCATGCTCTTCAAACGATCGCTGCCCGCACCTGCCCGCCCGTCTAGCATCACTACTCTGGATGGTTCTGACTTAGAATATGTGGACAACTACAAATACCTAGGTGTCTGGGTAGACTGTAAACCCTCTTTCCAGAATCACATTAAGCATCTCCAATCCAAAATGAAATCTAGAATCGGTTTCCTATTTCGCAACAAAGCATCTTTCACTCATGCTGCCAAACATACCCTTGTAAAACTGACCATCCTATCGATCCTCGACTTTGGCGATGTCATTTACAAAATAGCCTCCAACACTCTACTCAACAAATTGAATGCAGTCTATCACAGTGCCATCCATTTTATCACCAAAGCCCCATATACTACCCACCACTGTGACCTGTATGCGTTGGTTGGCTGGCCCTCGCTTCATACTCGTCACCAAACCCACTGGCTCCAGGTCATCCACAAGTCTCTGCTAGGTAAAGCCCCGGCTTATCGCAGCTCACTGGTCACCATAGCAGTACCCACCCGTAGCACTCGCTCAGGCAGGTATATCTCACTGGTCACCCCCAAAGCCAATTCTTCCTTCCGCCGCCATTCCTTCCAGTTCTCTGCTGCCAATGACTGGAACGAACTGCAAAAATCACTGAAGCTGGAGACTCATATCTCCCTCACTTGCTTTAAGCACCAGCTGTCAGAGCAGATCAAAGATCACTGCACCTGTACATAGCCCATCTATAAATAGCCTATCCAACTACCTCATCCCCATACTGTATTTATTAATTTATCTTGCTCCTTTGCACCCCAGTATCTCTACTTGCAAATTCATCTTCTGCAGATCTACCATTCCAGTGTTTAATTGCTATATTGTAATTACTTTGCCAACATGGCCTATTTATTGCCTTACCTCCCTTATCCTACCTCATTTGCACACACTGTGTATCGACTTTTTCTACTGTTTGTTTATTCCATGTGTAACTCTGTATTGTTGTATGTGTCAAACTGCTTTGCTTTATCTTGGCCAGGTCGCAGTTTTAAATGATAACTACCTGGATAAATAAAGGTGTTCTCAACTAACCTACCGGGTTAAATAAAGGTGTTCTCAACTAACCCACCTGGTTAAATAAAGGTGTTCTCAACTAACCTACCTGGATAAATAAAGGTGTTCTCAACTAACCTACCTGGTTAAATAAAGGTGTTCTCAACTAACCTACCTGGTTAAATAAAGGTGTTCTCAACTAACCTACCTGGATAAATAAAGGTGTTCTCAACTAACCTACCTGGATAAATAAAGGTGTTCTCAACTAACCTACCTGGATAAATAAAGGTGTTCTCAACTAACCTACCTGGATAAATAAAGGTGTTCTCAACTAACCTACCTGGATAAATAAAGGTGTTCTCAACTAACCTACCTGGATAAATAAAGGTGTTCTCAACTAACCTACCTGGATAAATAAAGGTGTTCTCAACTAACCTACCTGGTTAAATAAAGGTGTTCTCAACTAACCTACCTGGATAAATAAAGGTGTTCTCAACTAACCTACCTGGATAAATAAAGGTGTTCTCAACTAACCTACGTGGATAAATAAAGGTGTTCTCAACTAACCTACCTGGATAAATAAAGGTGTTCTCAACTAACCTACCTGGATAAATAAAGGTGTTCTCAACTAACCTACCTGGTTAAATAAAGGTGTTCTCAACTAACCTACCTGGTTAAATAAAGGTGTTCTCAACTAACCTACCTGGATAAATAAAGGTGTTCTCAACTAACCTACCTGGATAAATAAAGGTGTTCTCAACTAACCTACCTGGTTAAATAAAGGTGTTCTCAACTAACCTACCTGGATAAATAAAGGTGTTCTCAACTAACCTACCTGGATAAATAAAGGTGTTCTCAACTAACCTACCTGGATAAATAAAGGTGTTCTCAACTAACCTACCTGGATAAATAAAGGTGTTCTCAACTAACCTACCTGGTTAAATAAAGGTGTTCTCAACTAACCTACCTGGATAAATAAAGGTGTTCTCAACTAACCTACCTGGATAAATAAAGGTGTTCTCAACTAACCTACCTGGATAAATAAAGGTGTTCTCGACTAACCTACCTGGTTAAATAAAGGTGTTCTCAACTAACCTACCTGGATAAATAAAGGTGTTCTCAACTAACCTACCTGGATAAATAAAGGTGTTCTCAACTAACCTACCTGGATAAATAAAGGTGTTCTCAACTAACCTACCTGGATAAATAAAGGTGTTCTCAACTAACCTACCTGGATGAATAAAGGTGTTCTCAACTAACCTACCTGGATAAATAAAGGTGTTCTCAACTAACCTACCTGGATAAATAAAGGTGTTCTCAACTAACCTACCTGGATAAATAAAGGTGTTCTCAACTAACCTACCTGGATAAATAAAGGTGTTCTCAACTAACCTACCTGGATAAATAAAGGTGTTCTCAACTAACCTACCTGGATAAATAAAGGTGTTCTCAACTAGCCTACCTGGATAAATAAAGGTGTTCTCAACTAACCTACCTGGATAAATAAAGGTGTTCTCAACTAACCTACCTGGATAAATAAAGGTGTTCTCAACTAACCTATCTGGTTAAAAAAAGGTGTTCTCAACTAACCTACCCGGTTAAATAAAGGTGTTCTCAACTACCCTACCTGGATAAATAAAGCTGTTCTCAACTAACCTACCTGGATAAATAAAGGTGTTCTCAACTAACCTACCTGGATAAATAAAGGTGTTCTCAACTAACCTACCTGGATAAATAAAGCTGTTCTCAACTAACCTACCTGGATAAATAAAGGTGTTCTCAACTAACCTACCTGGATAAATAAAGGTGTTCTCAACTAACCTACCTGGATAAATAAAGCTGTTCTCAACTAACCTACCTGGATAAATAAAGGTGTTCTCAACTAACCTACCTGGATAAATAAAGGTGTTCTCAACTAACCTACCTGGATAAATAAAGGTGTTCTCAACTAACCTACCTGGATAAATAAAGGTGTTCTCAACTAACCTACCTGGATAAATAAAGGTGAAATAAAAAAAGGCCATTTTTTGGGGTGTTGCCTTCAAATCAAATCAAATTGTATTGTATTGGACACATACGCGTGTTTAGCAGATGTTATTGCGGGTGTAGCGATATGCTTGAGTTTCTAGCTCTGACAGTGCAGTAATATCTAACAAGTAATATCAAACAATTTCACATCATATACCCAATACACACAAGTCTAAGTAAAGGAATGGAATTAAGAATATATAGAAAAGTCAGCACAGCATTGAGATTGCCTGCAATGACAGCAAGCTGAGTCCGATGATGCTGTGACATACCGCCCCAGACCATGACGGACCCTCCACCTCCAAATCGATCTGGCTCGAGAGTACAGGCCTTGGTGTAACGCTCATTCCTTCGACAATAAACGTGAATCCGACCATCACCCCCGGTGAGACAAAACCGCGACTCGTCAGTGAAGAGCACTTTTTTGCCAGTCCTGTCTGGTGACGTTGTTGCTAATAATATCTGGTGAGGACCTGCCTTACAACAGGCCTACAAGCCCTCAGTCTACTGCCTACTGTGGACAGTCTGAGCACTGATGGAGGGCTTGTGGTTTCCTGGTGTATCTCGGGCAGTTGTTGCTGCCATCGTGTACCTGTCCCGCAGGTTGGATGTTCGAATGTACCGATTCTGTGCAGGTGTTGTTACACGTGGTTTGCCACTGCGAGGACGATCAGCTGTCTGTCCTGTCTCCCTGTAGCTTTGTCTCAGACGTCTCACAGTACGGACATTGCCATTTATTTCCCTGGCCACATCTGCAGTCCTCATCCCTCCTTGAAGCATGTCTAAGGCATGTTTACAAAGATGAGCAGAGACCCTGGGTATCTTTCTTTTGGTGTTTTTCAGAGTCAGTAGAAAGGCATCTTTAGTGTCCTAAGTTTTCATAACTGTGACCTTAATTGCCTGTAAGCTGTTAGTGTCTTAATGACCATTCCACAGGTGCATGTTCATTAATTGTTTATGGTTCATTGATCAAGCATGGGAAACAGTGTTTAAACCCTTTACAATGTAGATCTGTGAAGTTATTTGGATTTTTACAAAATCTCTTTCAAAGACAAGGTCCTGAAAAAGGGCCGTTTATATAGACAAGGGAGTCTATATAGACAAGCAATGTCAGGGCAGCATAGACTAAGATACAGTAGAATAGAATAGAATACAGTATATACTTATGACATGAGTAATGCAAAATATGTAAACAATATTAAAGTGACTAGTGTTCCATTTATTAAAGTGGCCAGTGATTTCAAGTCTAAGTATTTAGGCAGCAGCCTCTGCTAGTGATGGCTATTTAACAGTCTGATGGCCTTGAGATAGAAGCTCAGTCTCTCGGTCCCAGCTTTGATGCACCTATACTGACCTCGCCTTTGTTTTGTTGATGTTGAGCGAGAGGTTATTTTCCTGGAACCACACTCCTAGAGCCCTCACCTCCTCCCTGTAGGCTTTCTCGTCATTGTTGGTAATCAAGCCTACTACAGTTGTGTCATCTGCAAAGTTGATGATTGAGTTGGAGGCATGCTTGCCACGCAGTCATGGGTGAACAGGGAGTATAGGAGGGGGCTGAGCTCACACACTTGTGGGGCCCCAGTGTTGAGGATCAGCGAAGTGGAGGTGTTGTTTCCTACCTTCACCACCTGGGGATCTATTGGGACGGTAAGCAAATTGAAGTGGGTCTAGGGTGACGGGTAGGGTAGAGGTTATATGATCCTTGACTTCATGGTGACAGAGGTGAGTGCTATGAGGCGATAGTCACACCCTCTCAATGCAGTGCCAATACCACCATATGAGAGAAAATATCACAAATCAATAAACTTCTAACTTTTAAACATGGCTGAAAACATTTTTACACATATCAGAGGTGTTGTTACTGACATTAGCGAAACAATAGTTAGAAAATGGACACATTTCATTCTACAGTTGGTGCATGAAGTCATTGGGAGAGAGCATGTATAGAGGTGGAAAACCAACAGGAACAAAATCAACTTCCTGTCTCTCCTCTCCAACTTCACCTCCCTCCCATACCCCATTTCTCTTACTTACACAATCTCTATTCCTCTCTCTCACTCTCAGATCTCTCTCTCTCTTCTCTCACCATTTTCTTGGTTTCTTTTTCATTCTGGTCCAGACTTGTACAGCGGATTAGTGTTATTTTTCTGTCTTCACACAGGAAGTTTGTATGCCTGTAAAATGTATTTATTGAGAAAAGGGTTGTGACAAATCCATAACCTCAGCTCAACTCTCTGGTTACAGTGCTTAGAGATGGATCTTATGTTATTTGGAATAACAAATCACAATCCTCTCTCTCTCAGCAAATGTTGTCATCCTCCAGGTGTGACGACCAAGTTCGTTCACGGTTACAAATGAGTCCATTCCTGTCTTAGGTAAAGAGAGAGAGCATGGCTCCATGGACACTAGCTAGAAAAGACTATGGTCATGGATTATACATCCAGCTAGGAGGGAACAGTATGTACTAGTGGTGAGCAGTATGTACTAGGAGGGAGCCGTATGTATTAGTGGGGAGCAGTATGTTCTAAGAGGGAGCAGTATGTACTAGTGGGGAGCTGTATGTACTAGGAGGGAGCAGTAGGTACTCGGAGGGAGCAGTATGTACTAGGAGGGTACAGTATGTACTAGGAGGGAGCAGTATGTTCTAGTGGGGAGCAGTGTGAACAAGTGGGGAGCAGTATGTACTAGTGGGGAGCAGTATGTTCTAGTGGGGAGCAGTGTGAACAAGTGGGGAGCAGTGTGTACTAGTGGGGAGCAGTATATACACACAGTGTAGCGGTGACTGAAGAAGAACTCCACTACTCTCCACACTGTAATACATTTAAACATGCTGTGTGTGTGTGTGTGTATGCGTGCGTGCGTACGTGTGTGTGTGTGTGTGTGTGTGTGTGCGTGTGTAGCGATGACTGGGAAGGTCAAACTTGGGAAATAGAATCAAATGACTGCTATTCAGCTGTAGTGAGTCCTGGGTTATTTACTGACTGCATTTCTTCCTGACAGCTGGGCATGGCATGTCATTTACATGAAATGTGAGGCTTTTCCCCCTAGTCAAGGAGCTACTGATAATCTCTCTGCGTTTATCATACTTACTGTAGGGAGGCTTGGACCACCGCTATAGGGCTATTGCTGTGTGTGTGGCTCTTTTTCTCTCCCTTTCTTGACATAGGTAATTGTCATTGCTATCAGAACACACACACACGCACACCCACCCACACACACACACACACACACACACACACACACACACACACACACACACACACACACACACACACACACACACACACACACACACACACACACACACACACACACACACACACAAACACACACATACACACACACACACACACACACACACACACACACACACACACACACACACACACACACACACACACACACACACACACACGCAGACCTCATTCCAGGGAACGTTGATTCGAAGCAGTCTTATAGAGCGCTGGACCATTAGCCTTGAGGTTTTCAGATGGTTCTCTTTATATTCTCTCTGTGTTTTCTATGAGATTAGACCCATGATGTATGACCGGGTCCCAGCATAAAGGATGGCCCTTAACTATGGCCCGGAATGGCTTCCTCCTCTTTGAAGGAATCCAATGCCCATCCAATATGACAGAGACAAATTACCGCCATTAGGGCTCCGATTCCTACAGTTTCACTATGTTGGAAAACCTTTGACCTCTAAATAAGGCCAGGCATTTGTCAGAGAGCAGATCAAGCCACTTTGAGCCACACAGAGCAACAAAACCCTGAACCTCCTGTGATGGCATCGCTACGTTATGGCAGAAGGCTATAGGAAAGGAAGGAGAGCATCTATGGGCCTACATGTGTCTCCTCCATACAGAGGTTGTTTACACCTATCCCATCCCCTCAGAGCTATACTAAATAACAACACCCCCACTCTCAATGTCCCTGGCAGAGGGCTGAAACTTTAATGGGGTTCTGCTAGTTAAGATAGTCCAGAGAGGTGGGCAGACACTGTGGTATTTCAACAAATGTCAGCGGGAAGACTTTGATCCACTCTTCTGTCGGATATCAGAGGATGAGAGGAGAGATGGACTACTCATCTCACTGTCTGTCCCAAGAGAGAGAGAGAGAGAGAGAGAGAGAGGGGGGGGGAGAGAATGAAGAGGAATACAGAGAGAGAGAGAGAATAAGGTTGATGGAGGCAAAACGAGAGTGTGAGGGAAAAAGAAAAAAAGAAAGATACAAAAGAGGAGAAGGAGAGGGACGAGGGATGAGGGACGAGGGATGACGAGGGATGAGGGACGAGGGATGAGGGATGAGTGACAAGGGATGAGGGACGAGGGATGAGGGACGAGGGATGAGGGATGAGGGACGAGGGATGAGGAAAGAAAGAGAAACAAGAGATGGAAAGAAGTATATGGGTAGAGGTGGATGGAAGAGAAAGGAACAAGCACAACTTTACTAAAAACCTCTATCCTTGAGTTAGGCCAGATAAAGATTTTGGAAATACGCGAGAGTGGGTTTGAAGTATGTTACTGACGCAGGTCTCCCAGACATGAGAGGGCATGAGATCCATTAAAATAAGGAGAGAGAGAGATGTAAGTGGCTACCAAATTGATACTGGAGGGATGTCAAATGGATTAACTGAGGAAGGAAAGTAGGAGGAATGGGTGAGAGGAACATGGGGAATGTGAGGGGAGGAGAGTGGAAAGGAAAGGAAATAAAGAGGTACATGTCTCTAACTTTTGGGGCATGAACAACGTTGTGGGTTCAATGCCCATATCAACCATTACTGTGGGATAGGTGAGTTAAAATACAGTGAGTTTCTCTGGGAAAACTAGAAACATCTGTTTGATGTCCATGTGTAGCTCTATCATCAGAGGGTAGATAAGGTAAGGTGCCATTGAGAGGGTGTGAATGAGGAAGTGAATCTCTAAAGGACTATGCCAGGTGAGAATGTCAAAGAGAACACAGAGAGGTCATGGGTGGGTAAGGGGAGCACTGACTGAGGCTGGCGAGAGGGCACCATACTCTTTTGGAAGCTGTTACTGCCAGACTGAACAGCTTGCTTCTGTTGTCTATGCCCCCTGCCGTTGGGACGCCATTTTCCACGGACAGGTTGGTTGATGTGCTCAGTCGGGCATAGTTTCCACATATGCCAGGGTAAACCAGGAAACTGTGCTATATACAAGGACATGAGGGCTCTAAATCTCCCAGCAGAAGAACAAAGCTCAACCCAGATACATCCCTTTCACTCAGCACAACACAGGTGAGGCAGGATGAGTATTTGCATGCAGTATCCAACCACTGCTGCACTGCAGGCAACAACCTAACACAGCCAATAGGAGCCCATTGATCCAATCCTCCATCTAGATGATATGACAACATTTTGTTTGAGCTATTAAATGTCTTGGAAGAATAGATTCAACCATATCAGATCTCTTTTGTTTACTGATGTCTATTGATCTGTCTTCATCCCAATGTTTCCCCATGATATATATATTTTCTCTCTCTCTCTCTCTCTCTCTCTCTCTCTCTCTGTCCCTCGCTCCCTCTCTCTCTCATCCTCTCTCTATCTAGCTCTAGCTCTCTCCCTGATCTTTCTCTCTCTATCGACCTCTCTTAGATCTCAATCTCTCTCTCAATGCATCTCTCTCTCTCTCTCTCTCTCTCTCTCTCTCTCTCTCTCTCACTCTCTCTATCAATTCAATTCAATTTCAACTTCATTAGACTTTATTGGCAATGAATAAAAGATGTTGTGTAAATCAAAAAAGAGTGATACAAGTGATGAACTAGACTATACTGGTGAGGCAGAAGCAGGTGGAGACATAGTTAGGAGCCATAATAGCAATAACTTTGACAACAACACTTAAGAGAACCAAATGAGGAGAAGTAATGAGAAAATGTAGAGGAGAGGAGAGAGAAGAAATCAATTAGGTGTTGTTAATCTACCGTCTCTCTGTCTCTCAGGTTGGTGACGGGACAAATCCTATTGTTCTCTCTCTCTTTCTTTTGTAATTACTCATCTGTTTAGCCTAAGTGCCTTAAAAGTCAAAACAGGCTCTTATTTTCTCTCTCTCTCTCTCTCTCTCTCTCTCTCTCTCTCTCTCTCTCTCTCTCTCTCTCTCTCTCTCTCATTCCACATGAATGGTTAAAATGAAGTGCTTTTAGAAGTTGAAACAGCCTCTAATTCATTCTCTCTACCTCTGAAGGATGATCTCTCTCTCTTTCTGGGGGATGATCTCCCTCTCTGAATCTCAATTCAATTCAATTCAAGGGCTTTATTGGCATGGGAAACATGTGTTAACATTGCCAAAGCAAGTGAGGTAGACAACATACAAAGTGAATATATAAAGTGAAAAACAACAAAAAATAACAGTAAACATTACACATACAGAAGTTTCAAAACAGTAAAGACATTACAAATGTCATATTATATATATATACAGTGTTTTAACAATGTACAAATGGTTAAAGGACACAAGATAAAATAAATAAGCATAAATATGGGTTGTATTTACAATGGTGTTTGTTCTTCTCTGGTTGCCCTTTTCTCGTGGCAACAGGTCACAAATCTTGCTGCTGTGATGGCACACTGTGGAATTTCACCCAGTAGATATGGGAGTTTTTCAAAATTGGATTTGTTTTCGAATTCTTTGTGGATCTGTGTAATCTGAGGGAAATATGTCTCTCTAATATGGTCATACATTGGGCAGGAGGTTAGGAAGTGCAGCTCAGTTTCCACCTCATTTTGTGGGCAGTGAGCACATAGTCTGTCTTCTCTTGAGAGCAATGTCGGCCTACGGCGGCCTTTCTCAATAGCAAGGCTATGCTCACTGAGTCTGTACATAGTCAAAGCTTTCCTTAATTTTGGGTCAGTCACAGTGGTCAGGTATTCTGCCGCTGTGTACTCTCTGTGTAGGGCCAAATAGCATTCTAGTTTGCTCTGTTTCCAATGTGTTAAGTAATTATCTTTTTGTTTTCTCATGATTTGGTTGGGTCTAATTGTGCTGCTGTCCTGGGGCTCTGTAGTGTGTGTTTGTGTTTGTGAACAGAGCCCCAGGACCAGCTTGCTTAGGGGACTCTTCTCCAGGTTCATCTCTCTGTAGGTGATGGCTTTGTTATGGAAGGCTCTCTCTCTCTCTCTCTTTCTGAAGGATAATCTCGCTCTCTGAATCTCTCTCGCTCTATCTGAAGGATGATCTCTCTCTCTCTCTATGAATCTCTCTCTCTGAGGGATGATCTCTCTCTCTCTCTATGAATCTCTCTCTCTGAGGGATGATCTCTCTCTCTCTCTCTCTGAAGGATGATCTCTCTCTCTGAAACTCTCTCTCTCTCTCTCTCTGAAGGATGATTTCTCTCTCTGAATCTCTCTCTCTCTCTCTCTGAAGGATGATCTCTCTCTTTCTCTCTCTAGCTCTCTAGCTCTCTCTCCGATCTTTCTCTCTCTCTCTGCATCTCTCTATCTCCCTCCCCCCTCTCACTCATCATCTCTCTCTCTCTATCTCTGCATCTCTCTCCCTCCCTCTCTCTAGCTCTCTCTATCTAGCTCTAGGTCTCTCCCTGATCTTTCTCTCTCTATCGACCTCTCTTAGATCTCAATCTTTCTCTCTATGCATCTCTCTCTCTCTCTCTCTCTCTCTCTCTCTCTCTCTCTCTCAGATGCTGTCCTATTCCTCTCCCAGCTGAAATATGGAAAGCTTTGTCTGGCTTTAGGGAGCTCAGTGAGCAGTAAACATTTAACAGCGTTGTTGGGGACCATAAAAACAAGCATTTTCAACTCAAACCTAAATTCTCCTTTAATAAGGTCATGGATTCACTGCGAGAAGAAGTGGCTTGTGAAGGGGAGTGTACGTGTATGAGTGTGTGCATCTTGTGTGTGCGTGAGTGCATGTGCTGTGTGTATTTGCGTCTGCATTCTGGTGTGCTTCATGTGTGTGTAAGTACGTATATTGTCAAACGGCATTCAATAATCCATTTATTTATGATTAAACACCTTCTTGTGACCAAGCCAATCATATCTTTGTGCCAATCATACCAAGCCAAACAATACTTTGTGTTGTCTCAGACTCTATCTCCCTAACCTGCTGACTGCTGACCCCAGGCATCTGTTAAGTTCCTCTGCCCCACCACCTCTAATGAAACATCTGCCTGCTAGCTCTTTGAGCGTGTCTGCACCCGTAATTACAATTGCATTATCTTGCTAATTATGTGGCTGTGTTAGTGCATGTCTGTGTTCACTGTGTTTGTGTTCACTGTGTTAGTGCATGTCTGTGTTCGCTGTGTTAGTGCATGTCTGTGTTCACTGTGTTAGTGCATGTCTGTGTTCACTGTGTTAGTGCATGTCTGTGTTCACTGTGTTAGTGCATGTCTGTATTCACTGTGTTAGTGCATGTTTGTGTTCACTGTGTTAGTGCATGTCTGTGTTCACTGTGTTAGTGCATGTCTGTGTTCACTGTGTTAGTGCATGTCTGTGTTCACTGTGTTAGTGCATGTCTGTGTTCACTGTGTTAGTACATGTCTGTGTTCACTGTGTTAGTGCATGTCTGTGTTCACTGTGTTAGTGCATGTCTGTGTTCACTGTTTTAGTGCATGTCTGTGTTCACTGTGTTAGTGCATGTCTGTATTCACTGTGTTAGTGCATGTCTGTGTTCGCTGTTTTAGTGCATGTCTGTGTTCACTGTGTTAGTGCATGTCTGTGTTGGCTGTGTTAGTGCATGTCTGTGTTCACTGTGTTAGTGCATGTCTGTGTTCACTGTGTTAGTGCATGTCTGTGTTCACTGTGTTAGTGCATGTCTGTGTTGGCTGTGTTAGTGCATGTCTGTGTTCACTGTGTTAGTGCATGTCTGTGTTCACTGTGTTAGTGCATGTCTGTGTTCACTGTGTTAGTGCATGTCTGTGTTCACTGTGTTAGTGCATGTCTGTGTTCGCTGTTTTAGTGCATGTCTGTGTTCACTGTGTTAGTGCATGTCTGTGTTCACTGTGTTAGTGCATGTCTGTGTTCACTGTGTTAGTGCATGTCTGTGTTCACTGTGTTAGTGCCTGTCTGTGTTCACTGTGTTAGTGCATGTCTGTGTTCACTGTGTTAGTGCATGTCTGTGTTCACTGTGTTAGTGCATGTCTGTGTTCACTGTGTTAGTGCATGTCTGTGTTCACTGTGTTAGTGCATGTCTGTGTTCACTGTGTTAGTGCATGTCTGTGTTCACTGTGTTAGTGCATGTCTGTGTTCGGGTATGTTGGAAATTGGTGTGTAGCACAAGTGTGTTGAATGTTTATGTTAGTTGGTAAGTTTTTGTAGGCCTGGGGGAGTGAGTTTGTGTGTATGTGTGTGTGTGTGTGTGTGTGTACATATCTATGTGAATACGTTTGCCTGCATGCCTGTGTGTGTATAGTTGTGTCTGTATCTGTGGCCTTTGCAGACTTCCTAGATTCTCTTGACTGTAGCTGATTAATAGAACCTCACACCATTTCATCCACAGCCTGTCACCTTGTCAGTACGCCTCTCTCCCCTGCAGCCGCTTCTTTCAGGAGTGGTTTCCTCTAGTAACCTCTGCCATTCTCTCCTCCCTGGGCGGAAGGCACCTTATACAGTAGCGCCGGCTGGTTAGAGTGATTGCAGGGGAATCTACAAGTATAAAGAATTAATATGGCTGGCGGTCTGTGACTCATGCTGGTCCCTGTGGTCATTGGGCAGAGACCTGTCCACGGTGAGGCAAGATGGGAATAGGCAATATCGAGACTTCTACACCTTGGTACCTTTTCACCATTCACACTTTATTTGGCTGACAGACAGAGAGAGAGGGAGAGAGAGAGAGATGCGGCTTGGAAAGAGGAGGAGGGAGAAGCTGGGAGGGAAGGAGAGAGAGACAAAGGCAGTGACAGATAGGCAGACAGAGAGAGAGACAGTGAGATGGGGAAAGAGAGATGGACACGAAGGGTGAGAGCTAGAGTTTCTTTGTTCATTCTTTATGTCAAAAAGTAAAGGCCTTGAACAACAGCACTAGTGTGAGAGTACTCAGTAACAGGGATGAAGGATTAGAGGAGAGGGTAAAAGAGAGAAATACTAGATAGTGCAAATGAAAGAGGAAAAAAACAGGCAGAGAAAGAAATACAAAGAGAGAGAAATATAGAGTGGGGGCAGCAGCCTACAGAAGGAAGTGAAAACAAATAAATTAGAAATACAGTATATAGATCCACTATCTGCTGTACTGAGGTCAGGTAAAGGTCACCTTGGACCCGGCCCCGGGCCCTCATAGGCATATTCAGCAGATGTAAACGCTGCGCTGAGGTTAGATCCAGAGGCGGACACGGTGGGGCTTTGTGTTCAGAGCCCTGCCAAATCCCCAGGCCCAGGATCAGATGAATTAGAATGGAACGCACAAGAGCTATAGGTCCCAGCCTCGGGGTGGTCTCAGCATTAACATAAACAGAGGAAAGGAGGGCGGGAGGAGAGGAGAGGAGAGGAGGGAAGAGTGGGCAATTTCAAACCTGTTGTAGATAATCTGTTACATGTATTCTTTTTTAATTAATTCAAATAGAATAAATCATAGAATATGCAACACAGTATTTGATGTACTAATAGTGAATAAATATACCTATTGCAATCTTTAATCTTCAATAAATCTAGTGGGAGGTAGAGATTCGGGGGTGGGCCGAATATTTTGATATGAAAAATACAGTACCAGTCAAAAGTTTGGACACACCTACTCATTCAAGGGTTTTTCTTTATTTTTACAATTTTCTACACTGTAGAATAATAGTGAAGACATCAAAACTATGAAATAACACATGGAATCATGTAGTAACCAAAAAAGTGTTCTATTTAATATTTTTGATTCTTCAAAGTAGCCACCCTTTGCGTTGATGACAGGTTTGCAAAATCTTGGCATTCTCTCAACCAGCTTCATGAGGAATGCTTTTCTAACAATCTGGAAGGAGTTCCCACATAAGCTGAGCACTTGTTGGCTGCTTTTCCTTCGCTCTGTGAACGAGTTGGTCCAACTAATCCCAAACCATCTCAATTGGGTTTAGGTCGCGTGATTGTGGAGGCCAGGTCATCTGATGCAGCACTCCATCACTCTCCTTCTTGGTCAAATAGCCCTTACACAGCCTGGATTGGTGTTGGGTCATTGTCCTGTTGAAAAAAATATATAGTCCCACTCAATGGCGATTTTAGCATGTAAATCTTGGTGGGGCGAATTTTTTAAAAATCATGTTTTAGATGCATGCCAGCAAATCCACTACACTACACAACACTAAACAATACATTCATTGCACTATAACGGTGACAGGTGGTGCCCGCACACTGTTAGGGCCTACATAAAGCTGTCCCAACAGCAGAGTCCCAACAGCAGAGTCCCAACATCTTACCACTGCTACACCTGGCTATCAGCAGAGCCTTGTCTGGCGGCAAAACAGTTAATTCAGCCTCATTTACTGCCTTTTAAAAAACATAGCTGACATGGCTGACTTGCTTAAACAAATGTGGGTTCTACTCAAAATTGAGATGTACAAACTATAAGGGAACAATGAGCGAATTAAAGGCAATCCATAATTTCGATTAAGACATTAAGTGTGCCTTGAATTCTAAATAAATCATTGACAGTCTCACCAACAAAGCACCCCCACACCATCACACCTCCTCCTCCATGTTTCACGGTAGGAACCGTGTGGAGATCATCTGTTCCCCTACTCTGCTTCTCACAAAGACACGGTGGTTGGAACCAAAAATCTCAAAATTGGACAAATCAGAGCAAAGGACAGATTTCCACCGGTCTAATGTCCATTGCTCATGTTTATTGGCCCAAGCAATTCTCTTCTTATTTGTGTCCTTTAGTAGTGGTGTCTTTGCAGCAATTCGACCATGAAGACCTGATCCACGCAGTCTTTTCTGAACAGTTGATGTTGAGATGTGTCTGTTACTAGAACTCTGGGAAACATTTATTTTACCCTGTAATTTCTGATGCTGGTAACTCTAATGAACTTATCCTCTGCAGCAGAGGTAACTCTGTGTCTTCTTTTCCTATGGTGGTCCTAATGAGAGCCAGTTTTATCATAGCGCTTGATGGTGTTTGCGACTGCACTCAAAGAAAATTCTCCGCATTGACTGACCTTCATGTCTTAAAGTAATGATGGACTGTCATTTCTCTTTGCTTATTTGAGCTGTTGTTGCCATAATATGGACTTGGTCTTTAACAAATAGGGCTATCTTCTGTATACCACCCCTACATTCTCACAACATAACTGATTGGCACAAACACATGAAGAAGAAATTCCACAAACTAACTTTTAACAAGGCACACCTGTTAATTGAAATGCATTCCAGGTGACTACATCATGAAGCTGGATTAGAGAATGACACGAGTGTGCAAAGCTGTCATCAAGGCAAAGGTTGGTGTCACGTGTGCTCCCTCTCAGGCCTCTAGGTCACCAGGCTGCTCGTTATGTCGCACACCTGTCACCAGAGTTACGCACATCTGCGCATAATGACACTCACCTGGACTCCATCACCTCCTTGATTACCTGCCCTTTATATTTCACTCCCTTTGATTTCTTCCCCAGTCGTCACTGTTTCAGTTTCTGTGTCATGTTGGTGCGCTGTTTGTGTTTCTTGTTGTGTTTATTTATTAATTAAATGTATTCACTCCCTGAACTTGCTTCCAGACTCTCATCATACATCGTTACAGGTGGCTACTTGAAAAGAATCTCAAATATAAAATAGATTTTGATTTGTTAAAACCTTTTTTGTTTGCTGCATGATTCCATATGTGTTATTTTATAGTTTTGATGTCTTCACTATTATTCTACAATATAGAAAATAGTACAAATAAAGAAAAACCCTGGAATGAGTAGGTGTATCCAAACTGGTCCTGTACATTGAAAAACTATGTGCTTGAGGTATTGCAGGTGTAATTCCTTGTTTATGAGTGACTGGGAAAGTTTGGAAACACTATTAATCAGCACTATTAAGAACCTACAATTCATGCTTTTCTTCCCCTGAATTAATTTCATATTGACATCAATTGATTGCATCTTTCACACAAAAGTTAGGTTAAGCCCTTTAGCAAACAATCAATTTGGTGCAGTACATTAGATTCTAAAGACGTAGACCTTGGAGTCATCCAGTTGGATTCTAAAGATTTAGACTCTGGAGGTATCCAGTTGGATTCTAAAGACGTAGACTATGCAGTCATCCAGTTGGATTCTAATAACGTAGAACTTGGAGTTATCCAGTTGGATTCTAAAGACGTAGACTATGCAGTCATCCAGTTGGATTCTAAAGACGTAGACTATGGAGTCATCCAGTTGGATTCTAAAGACGTAAACTATGGAGTCATCCAGTTGGATTCTAAAGACGTAAACTATGGAGTCATCCAGTTGGATTCTAAAGACGTAGACTATGGAGTCATCCAGTTGGATTCTAAAGACGTAGACTATGGAGTCATCCAGTTGGATTCTAAAGACGTAGACTATGGAGTCATTAAGTTGGATTCTAAAGACGTAGACTATGGAGTCATCCAGTTGGATTCTAAAGACGTAGACTATGGAGTCATCCAGTTGGATTATAAAGATGTAGACTATGGAGTCATCCTGATGGATTCTAAAGACGTAGACTATGGAGTCATCCAGTTGGATTCTAAAGACGTAGACTATGGAGAAATCCAATTGGATTCTAAAGACGTAGAGAATGAAGTCATCCAGTTGGATTCTAAAGACATAGACTATGTAGTCATCCAGTTGGATTCTAAAGACGTAGACTATGGAGTCATCCAGTTGGATTCTAAAGATGTAGACTATGGAGTCATCCTGATGGATTCTAAAGACGTAGACCTTGGAGTCATCCAGTTGGATTCTAAATACGTAGACTATGCAGTCATCCAGTTGGATTCTAAAGATGTAGACTATGGAGTCATCTAGTTGGATTCTAAAGACGTGAACTATGGAGTCATCCAGTTGGATTCTAAAGACGTAGACTATGCAGTCATCCAGTTGGATTCTAAAGACGTAGACTATGGAGTCATTAAGTTGGATTCTAAAGACGTAGACTATGGAGTCTTCCAGTTGGATTCTAAAGATGTAGACTATGGAGTCATCCTGATGGATTCTAAAGACGTATACTATGGAGTCATCCAGTTGGATTCTAAAGACGTAGACTATGGAGTCATCCAGTTGGATTCTAAAGACGTAGAGAATCAAGTCATCCAGTTGGATTCTAACGACATAGACTATGTAGTCATCCAGTTGGATTCTAAAGATGTAGACTATGGAGTCATCCTGATGGATTCTAAAGACGTATAATATGGAGTCATCCAGTTGGATTCTAAAGACGTAGACTATGGAGTCATCCAGTTGGATTCTAAAGACGTAGAGAATGAAGTCATCCAGTTGGATTCTAACGACATAGACTATGTAGTCATCCAGTTGGATTCTAAAGATGTAGACTATGGAGTCATCCTGATGGATTCTAAAGACGTAGACTATGGAGTCATCCAGTTGGATTCTAAACACGTAGACCTTGGAGTCATCCAGTTGGATTCTAAATGCGTAGACTATGCAGTCATCCTGTTGGATTCTAAAGATGTAGACTATGGAGTCATCTAGTTGGATTCTAAAGACGTAGACTATGGTGTCATCCAGTTGGATTCTAAAGATTTAGACTCTGGAGGTATCCAGTTGGATTCTAAAGACGTAGACTATGCAGAAATCCAGTTGGATTCTAAACACGTAGACCTTGGAGTCATCCAGTTGGATTCTAAAGATGTAGACTATGCAGTCATCCAGTTGGATTCTAAAGATGTAGAATATGGAGTCATCCAGTTGGATTCTAAAGACGTAGACTATGGTGTCATCCAGTTGGATTCTAAAGATTTAGACTCTGAAGGTATCCAGTTGGATTCTAAAGACGTAGACTATGGAGTCATTAAGTTGGATTCTAAAGATGTAGACTATGGAGTCATCCAGTTGGATTCTAAAGATGTAGACTATGGAGTCATCCTGATGGATTCTAAAGACGTAGACTATGGAGTCATCCAGTTGGATTCTAAAGACGTAGACTATGGAGTCATCCAGTTGGATTCTAAAGACGTAGAGAATGAAGTCATCCTGATGGATTCTAAAGACGTAGACTATGGAGTCATCCAGTTGGATTCTAAAGACGTAGACTATGGAGTCATCCAGTTGGATTCTAAAGATGTAGACTATGGAGTCATTCAGTTGGATACTAAAGATGTAGACTATGGAGTCATCTAGTTGGATTCTAAAGACGTAGACTATGGTGTCATCCAGTTGGATTCTAAAGATTTAGACTCTGGAGGTATCCAGTTGGATTCTAAAGACGTAGACTATGTAGTCATCCAGTTGGATTCTAAACACGTAGACCTTGGAGTCATCCAGTTGGATTCTAAAGACGTAGACTATGCAGTCATCCAGATGGATTCTAAAGATGTAGACTATGGAGTCATCCAGTTGGATTCTAAAGATTTAGACTCTGGAGGTATCCAGTTGGATTCTAAAGACGTAGACTATGCAGTCATCCAGTTGGATTCTAAAGACGTAGACTATGGAGTCATCCAGTTTGATTCTAAAGATTTAGACTCTGGAGGTATCCAGTTGGGTTCTAAAGACGTAGACTTTGGAGTCATCCAGTTGGATTCTAAAGATGTAGACTATGGAGTCATGCAGTTGGATTCTAAAGACGCAGACTATGGAGTCATCCAGTTGGATTCTAAAGACGTAGACTATGGAGTCATCCAGTTTGATTCTAAAGACGTAAACTATGGAGTCATCCAGTTGGATTCTAAAGACGTAGACTATGGAGTCATCCAGTTGGGTTCTAAAGATGTAGACTATGGAGTCATCCTGATGGATTCTAAAGACGTAGACTATGGAGTCATCCAGTTGGATTCTAAAGACGTAGACTATGGAGTCATTAAGTTGGATTCTAAAGACATAGACTATGGAGTCATCCATTTGGATTCTAAAGACGTAGACTATGGAGTCATCCAGTTGGATTATAAAGATGTAGACTATGGAGTCATCCTGATGGATTCTAAAGACGTAGACTATGGAGTCATCCAGTTGGATTCTAAAGATGTAGACTATGGTGTCATCCAGTTGGATTCTAAAGATTTAAACTCTGGAGGTATCCAGTTGGATTCTAAAGACGTAGACTATGCAGAAATCCAGTTGGATTCTAAACACGTAGACCTTGGAGTCATCCAGTTGGATTCTAAAGACATAGACTATGCAGTCATCCAGTTGGATTCTAAAGATGTAGACTATGGAGTCATCCAGTTGGATTCTAAAGACGTAGGCTATGGTGTCATCCAGTTGGATTCTAAAGATTTAGACTCTGAAGGTATCCAGTTGGATTCTAAAGACGTAGACTATGGAGTCATCCAGTTGGATTCTAAAGACGTAGAGAATCAAGTCATCCAGTTGGATTCTAACGACATAGACTATGTAGTCATCCAGTTGGATTCTAAAGATGTAGACTATGGAGTCATCCTGATGGATTCTAAAGACGTATAATATGGAGTCATCCAGTTGGATTCTAAAGACGTAGACTATGGAGTCATCCAGTTGGATTCTAAAGACGTAGAGAATGAAGTCATCCAGTTGGATTCTAACGACATAGACTATGTAGTCATCCAGTTGGATTCTAAAGATGTAGACTATGGAGTCATCCTGATGGATTCTAAAGACGTAGACTATGGAGTCATCCAGTTGGATTCTAAACACGTAGACCTTGGAGTCATCCAGTTGGATTCTAAATGCGTAGACTATGCAGTCATCCTGTTGGATTCTAAAGATGTAGACTATGGAGTCATCTAGTTGGATTCTAAAGACGTAGACTATGGTGTCATCCAGTTGGATTCTAAAGATTTAGACTCTGGAGGTATCCAGTTGGATTCTAAAGACGTAGACTATGCAGAAATCCAGTTGGATTCTAAACACGTAGACCTTGGAGTCATCCAGTTGGATTCTAAAGATGTAGACTATGCAGTCATCCAGTTGGATTCTAAAGATGTAGAATATGGAGTCATCCAGTTGGATTCTAAAAACGTAGACTATGGTGTCATCCAGTTGGATTCTAAAGATTTAGACTCTGAAGGTATCCAGTTGGATTCTAAAGACGTAGACTATGGAGTCATTAAGTTGGATTCTAAAGACGTAGACTATGGAGTCATCCAGTTGGATTCTAAAGATGTAGACTATGGAGTCATCCTGATGGATTCTAAAGACGTAGACTATGGAGTCATCCAGTTGGATTCTAAAGACGTAGACTATGGAGTCATCCAGTTGGATTCTAAAGACGTAGAGAATGAAGTCATCCTGATGGATTCTAAAGACGTAGACTATGGAGTCATCCAGTTGGATTCTAAAGACGTAGACTATGGAGTCATCCAGTTGGATTCTAAAGATGTAGACTATGGAGTCATTCAGTTGGATACTAAAGATGTAGACTATGGAGTCATCTAGTTGGATTCTAAAGACGTAGACTATGGTGTCATCCAGTTGGATTCTAAAGATTTAGACTCTGGAGGTATCTAGTTGGATTCTAAAGACGTAGACTATGTAGTCATCCAGTTGGATTCTAAACACGTAGACCTTGGAGTCATCCAGTTGGATTCTAAAGACGTAGACTATGCAGTCATCCAGATGGATTCTAAAGATGTAGACTATGGAGTCATCCAGTTGGATTCTAAAGATTTAGACTCTGGAGGTATCCAGTTGGATTCTAAAGACGTAGACTATGCAGTCATCCAGTTGGATTCTAAAGACGTAGACTATGGAGTCATCCAGTTTGATTCTAAAGATTTAGACTCTGGAGGTATCCAGTTGGATTCTAAAGACGTAGACTATGCAGTCATCCAGTTGGGTTCTAAAGACGTAGACTTTGGAGTCATCCAGTTGGATTCTAAAGATGTAGACTATGGAGTCATGCAGTTGGATTCTAAAGACGCAGACTATGGAGTCATCCAGTTGGATTCTAAAGACGTAGACTATGGAGTCATCCAGTTTGATTCTAAAGACGTAAACTATGGAGTCATCCAGTTGGATTCTAAAGACGTAGACTATGGAGTCATCCAGTTGGGTTCTAAAGATGTAGACTATGGAGTCATCCTGATGGATTCTAAAGACGTAGACTATGGAGTCATCCAGTTGGATTCTAAAGACGTAGACTATGGAGTCATTAAGTTGGATTCTAAAGACATAGACTATGGAGTCATCCATTTGGATTCTAAAGACGTAGACTATGGAGTCATCCAGTTGGATTATAAAGATGTAGACTATGGAGTCATCCTGATGGATTCTAAAGACGTAGACTATGGAGTCATCCAGTTGCATTCTAAAGACGTAGACTATGGTGTCATCCAGTTGGATTCTAAAGATTTAAACTCTGGAGGTATCCAGTTGGATTCTAAAGACGTAGACTATGCAGAAATCCAGTTGGATTCTAAACACGTAGACCTTGGAGTCATCCAGTTGGATTCTAAAGACATAGACTATGCAGTCATCCAGTTGGATTCTAAAGATGTAGACTATGGAGTCATCCAGTTGGATTCTAAAGACGTAGGCTATGGTGTCATCCAGTTGGATTCTAAAGATTTAGACTCTGAAGGTATCCAGTTGGATTCTAAAGACGTAGACTATGGAGTCATTAAGTTGGATTCTAAAGACGTAGACTATGGAGTCATCCCAGTTGGATTCTAAAGATGTAGACTATGGAGTCATCCTGATGGATTCTAAAGACGTAGACTATGGAGTCATCCAGTTGGATTCTATAGACGTAGACTATGGAGTCATCCAGTTGGATTCTAAAGACGTAGAGAATGAAGTCATCCTGATGGATTCTAAAGACATAGACTATGGAGTCATCCAGTTGGATTCTAAAGACGTAGACTATGGAGTCATCCAGTTGGATTCTAAAGATGTAGACTATGGAGTCATTCAGTTGGATACTAAAGATGTAGACTATGGAGTCATCTAGTTGGATTCTAAAGACGTAGACTATGGTGTCATCCAGTTGGATTCTAAAGATTTAGACTCTGGAGGTATCCAGTTGGATTCTAAAGACGTAGACTATGTAGTCATCCAGTTGGATTCTAAACACGTAGACCTTGGAGTCATCCAGTTGGATTCTAAAGACGTAGACTATGCAGTCATCCAGATGGATTCTAAAGATGTAGACTATGGAGTCATCTAGTTGGATTCTAAAGACGTAGACTATGGTGTCATCCAGTTGGATTCTAAAGATTTAGACTCTGGAGGTATCCAGTTGGATTCTAAAGACGTAGACTATGCAGAAATCCAGTTGGATTATAAACACGTAGACCTTGGAGTCATCCAGTTGGATTCTAAAGACATAGACTATGCAGTCATCCAGTTGGATTCTAAAGATGTAGACTATGGAGTCATCCAGTTGGATTCTAAAGACGTAGACTATGGTGTCATCCAGTTGGATTCTAAAGATTTAGACTCTGAAAGTATCCAGTTGAATTCTAAAGACATAGACTATGGAGTCATTAAGTTGGATTCTAAAGACGTAGACTATGGAGTCATCCAGTTGGATTCTAAAGATGTAGACTATGGAGTCATCCTGATGGATTCTAAAGACGTAGACTATGGAGTCATCCAGTTGGATGCTAAAGATGTAGACTATGGAGTCATGCAGTTGGATTCTAAAGACGCAGACTATGGAGTCATCCAGTTGGATTCTAAAGACGTAGACTATGGAGTCATCCAGTTTGATTCTAAAGACGTAAACTATGGAGTCATCCAGTTGGATTCTAAAGACGTAGACTATGGAGTCATCCAGTTGGGTTCTAAAGATGTAGACTATGGAGTCATCCTGATGGATTCTAAAGACGTAGACTATGGAGTCATCCAGTTGGATTCTAAAGACGTAGACTATGGAGTCATTAAGTTGGATTCTAAAGACATAGACTATGGAGTCATCCATTTGGATTCTAAAGACGTAGACTATGGAGTCATCCAGTTGGATTATAAAGATGTAGACTATGGAGTCATCCTGATGGATTCTAAAGACGTAGACTATGGAGTCATCCAGTTGCATTCTAAAGACGTAGACTATGGTGTCATCCAGTTGGATTCTAAAGATTTAAACTCTGGAGGTATCCAGTTGGATTCTAAAGACGTAGACTATGCAGAAATCCAGTTGGATTCTAAACACGTAGACCTTGGAGTCATCCAGTTGGATTCTAAAGACATAGACTATGGAGTCATCCAGTTGGATTCTAAAGACGTAGGCTATGGTGTCATCCAGTTGGATTCTAAAGATTTAGACTCTGAAGGTATCCAGTTGGATTCTAAAGACGTAGACTATGGAGTCATTAAGTTGGATTCTAAAGACGTAGACTATGGAGTCATCCCAGTTGGATTCTAAAGATGTAGACTATGGAGTCATCCTGATGGATTCTAAAGACGTAGACTATGGAGTCATCCAGTTGGATTCTATAGACGTAGACTATGGAGTCATCCAGTTGGATTCTAAAGACGTAGAGAATGAAGTCATCCTGATGGATTCTAAAGACATAGACTATGGAGTCATCCAGTTGGATTCTAAAGACGTAGACTATGGAGTCATCCAGTTGGATTCTAAAGATGTAGACTATGGAGTCATCTAGTTGGATTCTAAAGACGTAGACTATGGTGTCATCCAGTTGGATTCTAAAGATTTAGACTCTGGAGGTATCCAGTTGGATTCTAAAGACGTAGACTATGTAGTCATCCAGTTGGATTCTAGACACGTAGACCTTGGAGTCATCCAGTTGGATTCTAAAGACGTAGACTATGCAGTCATCCAGATGGATTCTAAAGATGTAGACTATGGAGTCATCTAGTTGGATTCTAAAGACGTAGACTATGGTGTCATCCAGTTGGATTCTAAAGATTTAGACTCTGGAGGTATCCAGTTGGATTCTAAAGACGTAGACTATGCAGAAATCCAGTTGGATTCTAAACACGTAGACCTTGGAGTCATCCAGTTGGATTCTAAAGACATAGACTATGCAGTCATCCAGTTGGATTCTAAAGATGTAGACTATGGAGTCATCCAGTTGGATTCTAAAGACGTAGACTATGGTGTCATCCAGTTGGATTCTAAAGATTTAGACTATGGAGTCATCCAGTTGGATTCTAAAGATGTAGACTATGGAGTCATTAAGTTGGATTCTAAAGACGTAGACTATGGAGTCATCCAGTTGGATTCTAAAGATGTAGACTATGGAGTCATCCTGATGGATTCTAAAGACGTAGACTATGGAGTCATCCAGTTGGATTCTAAAGACGTAGACTATGGAGTCATCCAGTTGGATTCTAAAGACGTAGAGAATGAAGTCATCCTGATGGATTCTAAAGACGTAGACTATGGAGTCATCCAGTTGGATTCTAAAGACGTAGACTATGGAGTCATCCAGTTGGATTCTAAAGATGTAGACTATGGAGTCATTCAGTTGGATACTAAAGATGTAGACTATGGAGTCATCTAGTTGGATTCTAAAGACGTAGACTATGGTGTCATCCAGTTGGATTCTAAAGATTTAGACTCTGGAGGTATCCAGTTGGATTCTAAAGACGTAGACTATGTAGTCATCCAGTTGGATTCTAAACACGTAGACCTTGGAGTTATCCAGTTGGATTCTAAAGACGTAGACTATGCAGTCATCCAGATGGATTCTAAAGATGTAGACTATGGAGTCATCCAGTTGGATTCTAAAGACGTAGACTATGGTGTCATCCAGTTGGATTCTAAAGATTTAGACTCTGGAGGTATCCAGTTGGATTCTAAAGACGTAGACTATGCAGTCATCCAGTTGGATTCTAAAGACGTAGACTATGGAGTCATCCAGTTTGATTCTAAAGATTTAGACTCTGGAGGTATCCAGTTGGATTCTAAAGACGTAGACTATGCAGTCATCCAGTTGGGTTCTAAAGACGTAGACTTTGGAGTCATCCAGTTGGATTCTAAAGATGTAGACTATGGAGTCATTAAGTTGGATTCTAAAGACGTAGACTATGGAGTCATCCAGTTGGATTCTAAAGACGTAGACTATGGAGTCATCCAGTTGGATTCTAAAGACGTAGAGAATGAAGTCATCCTGATGGATTCTAAAGACGTAGACTATGGAGTCATCCAGTTGGATTCTAAAGACGTAGACTATGGAGTCATCCAGTTGGATTCTAAAGATGTAGACTATGGAGTCATTCAGTTGGATACTAAAGATGTAGACTATGGAGTCATCTAGTTGGATTCTAAAGACGTAGACTATGGTGTCATCCAGTTGGATTCTAAAGATTTAGACTCTGGAGGTATCCAGTTGGATTCTAAAGACGTAGACTATGTAGTCATCCAGTTGGATTCTAAACACGTAGACCTTGGAGTCATCCAGTTGCATTCTAAAGACGTAGACTATGGTGTCATCCAGTTGGATTCTAAAGATTTAAACTCTGGAGGTATCCAGTTGGATTCTAAAGACGTAGACTATGCAGAAATCCAGTTGGATTCTAAACACGTAGACCTTGGAGTCATCCAGTTGGATTCTAAAGACATAGACTATGCAGTCATCCAGTTGGATTCTAAAGATGTAGACTATGGAGTCATCCAGTTGGATTCTAAAGACGTAGGCTATGGTGTCATCCAGTTGGATTCTAAAGATTTAGACTCTGAAGGTATCCAGTTGGATTCTAAAGACGTAGACTATGGAGTCATTAAGTTGGATTCTAAAGACGTAGACTATGGAGTCATCCCAGTTGGATTCTAAAGATGTAGACTATGGAGTCATCCTGATGGATTCTAAAGACGTAGACTATGGAGTCATCCAGTTGGATTCTATAGACGTAGACTATGGAGTCATCCAGTTGGATTCTAAAGACGTAGAGAATGAAGTCATCCTGATGGATTCTAAAGACATAGACTATGGAGTCATCCAGTTGGATTCTAAAGACGTAGACTATGGAGTCATCCAGTTGGATTCTAAAGATGTAGACTATGGAGTCATTCAGTTGGATACTAAAGATGTAGACTATGGAGTCATCTAGTTGGATTCTAAAGACGTAGACTATGGTGTCATCCAGTTGGATTCTAAAGATTTAGACTCTGGAGGTATCCAGTTGGATTCTAAAGACGTAGACTATGTAGTCATCCAGTTGGATTCTAAACACGTAGACCTTGGAGTCATCCAGTTGGATTCTAAAGACGTAGACTATGCAGTCATCCAGATGGATTCTAAAGATGTAGACTATGGAGTCATCTAGTTGGATTCTAAAGACGTAGACTATGGTGTCATCCAGTTGGATTCTAAAGATTTAGACTCTGGAGGTATCCAGTTGGATTCTAAAGACGTAGACTATGCAGAAATCCAGTTGGATTATAAACACGTAGACCTTGGAGTCATCCAGTTGGATTCTAAAGACATAGACTATGCAGTCATCCAGTTGGATTCTAAAGATGTAGACTATGGAGTCATCCAGTTGGATTCTAAAGACGTAGACTATGGTGTCATCCAGTTGGATTCTAAAGATTTAGACTCTGAAAGTATCCAGTTGAATTCTAAAGACATAGACTATGGAGTCATTAAGTTGGATTCTAAAGACGTAGACTATGGAGTCATCCAGTTGGATTCTAAAGATGTAGACTATGGAGTCATCCTGATGGATTCTAAAGACGTAGACTATGGAGTCATCCAGTTGGATGCTAAAGATGTAGACTATGGAGTCATGCAGTTGGATTCTAAAGACGCAGACTATGGAGTCATCCAGTTGGATTCTAAAGACGTAGACTATGGAGTCATCCAGTTTGATTCTAAAGACGTAAACTATGGAGTCATCCAGTTGGATTCTAAAGACGTAGACTATGGAGTCATCCAGTTGGGTTCTAAAGATGTAGACTATGGAGTCATCCTGATGGATTCTAAAGACGTAGACTATGGAGTCATCCAGTTGGATTCTAAAGACGTAGACTATGGAGTCATTAAGTTGGATTCTAAAGACATAGACTATGGAGTCATCCATTTGGATTCTAAAGACGTAGACTATGGAGTCATCCAGTTGGATTATAAAGATGTAGACTATGGAGTCATCCTGATGGATTCTAAAGACGTAGACTATGGAGTCATCCAGTTGCATTCTAAAGACGTAGACTATGGTGTCATCCAGTTGGATTCTAAAGATTTAAACTCTGGAGGTATCCAGTTGGATTCTAAAGACGTAGACTATGCAGAAATCCAGTTGGATTCTAAACACGTAGACCTTGGAGTCATCCAGTTGGATTCTAAAGACATAGACTATGGAGTCATCCAGTTGGATTCTAAAGACGTAGGCTATGGTGTCATCCAGTTGGATTCTAAAGATTTAGACTCTGAAGGTATCCAGTTGGATTCTAAAGACGTAGACTATGGAGTCATTAAGTTGGATTCTAAAGACGTAGACTATGGAGTCATCCCAGTTGGATTCTAAAGATGTAGACTATGGAGTCATCCTGATGGATTCTAAAGACGTAGACTATGGAGTCATCCAGTTGGATTCTATAGACGTAGACTATGGAGTCATCCAGTTGGATTCTAAAGACGTAGAGAATGAAGTCATCCTGATGGATTCTAAAGACATAGACTATGGAGTCATCCAGTTGGATTCTAAAGACGTAGACTATGGAGTCATCCAGTTGGATTCTAAAGATGTAGACTATGGAGTCATTCAGTTGGATACTAAAGATGTAGACTATGGAGTCATCTAGTTGGATTCTAAAGACGTAGACTATGGTGTCATCCAGTTGGATTCTAAAGATTTAGACTCTGGAGGTATCCAGTTGGATTCTAAAGACGTAGACTATGTAGTCATCCAGTTGGATTCTAGACACGTAGACCTTGGAGTCATCCAGTTGGATTCTAAAGACGTAGACTATGCAGTCATCCAGATGGATTCTAAAGATGTAGACTATGGAGTCATCTAGTTGGATTCTAAAGACGTAGACTATGGTGTCATCCAGTTGGATTCTAAAGATTTAGACTCTGGAGGTATCCAGTTGGATTCTAAAGACGTAGACTATGCAGAAATCCAGTTGGATTCTAAACACGTAGACCTTGGAGTCATCCAGTTGGATTCTAAAGACATAGACTATGCAGTCATCCAGTTGGATTCTAAAGATGTAGACTATGGAGTCATCCAGTTGGATTCTAAAGACGTAGACTATGGTGTCATCCAGTTGGATTCTAAAGATTTAGACTATGGAGTCATCCAGTTGGATTCTAAAGATGTAGACTATGGAGTCATTAAGTTGGATTCTAAAGACGTAGACTATGGAGTCATCCAGTTGGATTCTAAAGATGTAGACTATGGAGTCATCCTGATGGATTCTAAAGACGTAGACTATGGAGTCATCCAGTTGGATTCTAAAGACGTAGACTATGGAGTCATCCAGTTGGATTCTAAAGACGTAGAGAATGAAGTCATCCTGATGGATTCTAAAGACGTAGACTATGGAGTCATCCAGTTGGATTCTAAAGACGTAGACTATGGAGTCATCCAGTTGGATTCTAAAGATGTAGACTATGGAGTCATTCAGTTGGATACTAAAGATGTAGACTATGGAGTCATCTAGTTGGATTCTAAAGACGTAGACTATGGTGTCATCCAGTTGGATTCTAAAGATTTAGACTCTGGAGGTATCCAGTTGGATTCTAAAGACGTAGACTATGTAGTCATCCAGTTGGATTCTAAAGATGTAGACTATGGAGTCATCCAGTTGGATTCTAAAGACGTAGACTATGGTGTCATCCAGTTGGATTCTAAAGATTTAGACTCTGGAGGTATCCAGTTGGATTCTAAAGACGTAGACTATGCAGTCATCCAGTTGGATTCTAAAGACGTAGACTATGGAGTCATCCAGTTTGATTCTAAAGATTTAGACTCTGGAGGTATCCAGTTGGATTCTAAAGACGTAGACTATGCAGTCATCCAGTTGGGTTCTAAAGACGTAGACTTTGGAGTCATCCAGTTGGATTCTAAAGATGTAGACTATGGAGTCATTAAGTTGGATTCTAAAGACGTAGACTATGGAGTCATCCAGTTGGATTCTAAAGACGTAGACTATGGAGTCATCCAGTTGGATTCTAAAGACGTAGAGAATGAAGTCATCCTGATGGATTCTAAAGACGTAGACTATGGAGTCATCCAGTTGGATTCTAAAGACGTAGACTATGGAGTCATCCAGTTGGATTCTAAAGATGTAGACTATGGAGTCATTCAGTTGGATACTAAAGATGTAGACTATGGAGTCATCTAGTTGGATTCTAAAGACGTAGACTATGGTGTCATCCAGTTGGATTCTAAAGATTTAGACTCTGGAGGTATCCAGTTGGATTCTAAAGACGTAGACTATGTAGTCATCCAGTTGGATTCTAAACACGTAGACCTTGGAGTCATCCAGTTGGATTCTAAAGACGTAGACTATGCAGTCATCCAGATGGATTCTAAAGATGTAGACTATGGAGTCATCCAGTTGGATTCTAAAGACGTAGACTATGGTGTCATCCAGTTGGATTCTAAAGATTTAGACTCTGGAGGTATCCAGTTGGATTCTAAAGACGTAGACTATGCAGTCATCCAGTTGGGTTCTAAAGACGTAGACTTTGGAGTCATCCAGTTGGATTCTAAAGATGTAGACTATGGAGTCATGCAGTTGGATTCTAAAGACGCAGACTATGGAGTCATCCAGTTGGATTCTAAAGATGTAGACTATGGAGTCATCCAGTTGGATTCTAAAGACGTAAACTATGGAGTCATCCAGTTGGATTCTAAAGACGTAGACTATGGAGTCATCCAGTTGGATTCTAAAGATGTAGACTATAGAGTCATCCAGTTGGGTTCTAAAGATGTAGACTATGGAGTCATCCTGATGGATTCTAAAGACGTAGACTATGGAGTCATCCAGTTGGATTCTAAAGACGTAGACTATGGAGTCATTAAGTTGGATTCTAAAGACATAGACTATGGAGTCATCCTGATGGATTCTAAAGACGTAGACTATGGTGTCATCCAGTTGGATTCTAAAGACGTAGACTATGGAGTCATCCAGTTGGATTATAAAGATGTAGACTATGGAGTCATCCTGATGGATTCTAAAGACGTAGACTATGGAGTCATCCAGTTGGATTCTAAAGACGTAGACTATGGAATCATCCAGTTGGATTCTAAAGACGTAGAGAATGAAGTCATCCAGTTGGATTCTAAAGACATAGCCTATGTAGTCATCCAGTTTGATTCTAAAGACGTAGACTATGGAGTCATCCAGTTGGATTCTAAAGATGTAGACTATGGAGTCATCCTGATGGGTTCTAAAGACGTAGACTATGGAGTCATCCAGTTGGATGCTAAATACGTAGACTATGCAGTCATCCAGTTGGATTCTAAAGATGTAGACTATGGAGTCATCTAGTTGGATTCTAAAGACGTATACTATTGAGTCATCCAGTTGGATTCTAAAGATGTAGACTATGGAGTCATCCTGATGGATTCTAAAGACGTAGATCAAATCAAATCAAAACCAAATCAAATTTTATTTGTCACATACACATGGTTAGCAGATGTTAATGCGAGTGTAGCGAAATGCTTGTGCTTCTAGTTCCGACAATGCAGTAATAACGAACAAGTAATCTAACTAACAATTCCAAAAAAACTACTGTCTTATACACAGTGTAAGGGGATAAAGAATATGTACATAAGGATATATGAATGAGTGATGGTACAGAGCAGCATAGGCAAGATACAGTAGATGATATCGAGTACAGTATATACATATGAGATGAGTATGTAAACAAAGTGGCGTAGTTAAAGTGGCTAGTTGATACATGTATTACATAAGGATGCAGTCGATGATATAGAGTACAGTATCTACGTATGCATATGAGATGAATAATGTAGGGTAAGTAACAGTATATAAGGTAGCATTGTTAAAAGTGGCTAGTGATATATTTACATCATTTCCCATCAATTCCCATGATTAAAGTGGCTGGAGTAGAGTCAGTGTCATTGACAGTGTGTTGGCAGTAGCCACTCAATGTTAGTGGTGGCTGTTTAACAGTCTGATGGCCTTGAGATAGAAGCTGTTTTTCAGTCTCTCGGTCCCAGCTTTGATGCACCTGTACTGACCTCGCCTTCTGGATGACAGCGGGGTGAACAGGCAGTGGCTCGGGTGGTTGATGTCCTTGTTGATCTTTATGGCCTTCCTGTAGCATCGGGTGGTGTAGGTGTCCTGGAGGGCAGGTAGTTTGCCCCCGGTGATGCGTTGTGCAGACCTCACTACCCTCTGGAGAGCCTTACGGTTGAGGGCGATACGGTGATACAGCCCGCCAGGATGCTCTCGATTGTGCATCTGTAGAAGTTTGTGAGTGCTTTTGGTGACAAGCCGAATTTCTTCAGCCTCCTGAGGTTGAAGAGGTGCTGCTGCGCCTTCCTCACGATGCTGTCTGTGTGAGTGGACCAATTCAGTATGTCTGTGATGTGTATGCCGAGGAACTTAAAACTTGCTACCCTCTCCACTACTGTTCCATCGATGTGGATGGGGGGGTGTTCCCTCTGCTGTTTCCTGAAGTCCACAATCATCTCCTTAGTTTTGTTGACGTTGAGTGTGAGGTTATTTTCCTGACACCACACTCCGAGGGCCCTCACCTCCTCCCTGTAGGCCGTCTCGTCGTTATTGGTAATCAAGCCTACCACTGTTGTGTCGTCCGCAAACTTGATGATTGAGTTGGAGGCGTGCATGGCCACGCAGTCGTGGGTGAACAGGGAGTACAGGAGAGGGCTCAGAACGCACCCTTGTGGGGCCCCAGTGTTGAGGATCAGCGGGGAGGAGATGTTGTTGCCTACCCTCACCACCTGGGGGCGGCCCGTCAGGAAGTCCAGTACCCAGTTGCACAGGGCGGGGTCGAGACCCAGGGTCTCGAGCTTGATGACGAGCTTGGAGGGTACTATGGTGTTGAATGCCGAGCTGTAGTCGATGAACAGCATTCTCACATAGGTATTCCTCTTGTCCAGATGGGTTAGGGCAGTGTGCAGTGTGGTTGAGATTGCATCGTCTGTGGACCTATTTGGGCGGTAAGCAAATTGGAGTGGGTCAAGGGTGTCAGGTAGGGTGGAGGTGATATGGTCCTTGACTAGTCTCTCAAAGCACTTCATGATGACGGATGTGAGTGCTATGGGGCGGTAGTCGTTTAGCTCAGTTACCTTAGCTTTCTTGGGAACAGGAACAATGGTGGCCCTCTTGAAGCATGTGGGAACAGCAGACTGGTATAGGGATTGATTGAATATGTCTGTAAACACACCGGCCAGCTGGTCTGCGCATGCTCTGAGGGCGCGGCTGGGGATGCCGTCTGGGCCTGCAGCCTTGCGAGGGTTAACACGTCTAAATGTCTTACTCACTTCGGCTGCAGTGAAGGAGAGACCGCATGTTTTCGTTGCAGGCCGTGTCAGTGGCACTGTATTGTCCTCAAAGCGGGCAAAAAAGTTATTTAGTCTGCCTGGGAGCAAGACATCCTGGTCCGTGACTGGGCTGGGTTTCTTCCTGTAGTCCGTGATTGACTGCAGACCCTGCCACATGCCTCTTGTGTCTGAGCCGTTGAATTGAGATTCTACTTTGTCTCTGTACTGGCGCTTAGCTTGTTTGATAGCCTTGCGGAGGGAATAGCTGCACTGTTTGTATTCAGTCATGTCACCAGACACCTTGCCCTGATTAAAAGCAGTGGTTCGCGCCTTCAGTTCCACACGAATGCTGCCATCAATCCACGGTTTCTGGTTAGGGAATGTTTTAATCGTTGCTATGGGAACGACATCTTCAACGCACGTTCTAATGAACTCGCACACCGAATCAGCGTATTCGTCAATGTTGTTGTCTGACGCAATACGAAACATCTCCCAGTCCACGTGATGGAAGCAGTCTTGGAGTGTGGAATCAGCTTGGTCGGACCAGCGTTGGACAGACCTCAGCGTGGGAGCTTCTTGTTTTAGTTTCTGTCTGTAGGCAGGGATCAACAAAATGGAGTCGTGGTCAGCTTTTCCGAAAGGGGGGCGGGGCAGGGCCTTATATGCGTCGCGGAAGTTAGAGTAACAATGATCCAGGGTCTTTCCACCCCTGGTTGCGCAATCGATATGCTGATAACATTTAGGGAGTCTTGTTTTCAGATTAGCCTTGTTAAAATCCCCAGCTACAATGAATGCAGCCTCCGGATAAATCGTTTCCAGTTTGCAGAGAGTTAAATAAAGTTCGTTCAGAGCCATCGATGTGTCTGCTTGGGGGGGGATATATACGGCTGTGATTATAATCGGAGAGAATTCTCTTGGTAGATAATGCGGTCTACATTTGATTGTGAGGAATTCTAAATCAGGTGAACAGAAGGATTTGAGTTCCTGTATGTTTCTTTCATCACACCATGTCACGTTGGCCATAAGGCATACGCCCCCGCCCCTCTTCTTACCAGAAAGATGTTCATTTCTGTCGGCGCGATGCGTGGAGAAACCCGCTGGCTGCACCGCTTCAGATTGCGTCTCTCCAGTTAGCCATGTTTCCGTGAAGCAAAGAACGTTACAGTCTCTGATGTCCCTCTGGAATGCTACCCTTGCTCGGATTTCATCAACCTTGTTGTCAAGAGACTGGACATTGGCAAGAAGAATGCTAGGGAGTGGTGCACGATGTGCCCGTCTCCGGAGTCTGACCAGAAGACCGCTTCGTTTCCCTCTTTTTCTGAGTCGTTTTTTTGGGTCGCTGCATGTAATCCGCTCCGTTACACTGGTTGTAAGGCAGAACACAGGATCCACATCGCGAAAAACATATTCTTGGTCGTACTGATGGTGAGTTGACGCTGATCTTATATTCAGTAGTTCTTCTCGGCTGTATGTAATGAAACCTAAGATGACCTGGGGTACTAGTGTAAGAAATAACACGTAAAAAAACAAAAAACTGCATAGTTTCCTAGGAACGCGAAGCGAGGCGGCCATCTCTGTCGGCGCCGGAAGTAATCACTATGGAGTCATCCAGTTGGATTCTAAAGACGTAGGCTATGACCAACATATTCTTGGTCGTACTGATGGTGAGTTGACGCTGATCTTATATTCAGTAGTTCTTCTCGGCTGTATGTAATGAAACCTAAGATGACCTGGGGTACTAGTGTAAGAAATAACACGTAAAAAAAACAAAAAACTGCATAGTTTCCTAGGAACGCGAAGCGAGGCGGCCATCTCTGTCGGCGCCGGAAGTAATCACTATGGAGTCATCCAGTTGGATTCTAAAGACGTAGGCTATGGAGTCATCCAGTTGGATTCTAAAGACGTAGACTATGGAGTCATCCAGTTGGATTATAAAGATGTAGACTATGGAGTCATCCTGATGGATTCTAAAGACGTAGACTATGGAGTCATCCAGTTGGATTCTAAATACGTAGACTATGGAGTCATCCAGTTGGATTCTAAATACGTAGACTATGCAGTCATCCAGTTGGATTCTAAAGATATAGACTATAGAGTCATCTAGTTGGATTCTAAAGATGTAGACTATGGAGTCATTACGTTGGATTCTAAAGACATAGACTATGTAGTCATCCAGTTGGATTCTAAAGACGTAGACTATGGAGTCATCCAGTTGGATTCTAAAGACGTAGACTATGCAGTCATCCAGTTGGATTCTAAAGACGTAGACTATGGAGTCATCCAGTTTGATTCTAAAGAAGTAGACTATGGTGTCATCCAGTTGGATTCTAAAGATTTAGACTCTGGAGCTATCCAGTTGGATTCTAAAGACCTAGACTATGCAGTCATCCAGTTGAGTTCTAAAGACGTAGACTTTGGAGTCATCCAGTTGGATTCTAAAGACGTAGACTATGGAGTCATCCAGTTGTATTCTAAAGACGTAGACTATGGAGTCATTAAGTTGGATTCTAAAGACATAGACTATGGAGTCATCCAGTTGGATTCTAAAGACGTAGACTATGGAGTCATCCAGTTGTATTATAAAGATGTAGACTATGGAGTCATCCTGATGGATTCTAAAGACGTAGACTATGGAGTCATCCAGTTGGATTCTAAATACGTAGACTATGGAGTCATCCAGTTGGATTCTAAAGATGTAGAGAATGAAGTCATCCAGTTGGATTCTAAAGACATAGACTATGTAGTCATCCAGTTGGATTCTAAATACGTAGACTATGCAGTCATCCAGTTGGATTCTAAAGATGTAGACTATGGAGTCATCTAGTTGGATTCTAAAGATGTAGACTATGGTGTCATCCAGTTGGATTCTAAAGATTTAGGCTCTGGAGGTATCCAGTTGGATTCTAAAGACGTAGACTATGCAGTCATCCAGTTGGATTCTAAACACGTAGACCTTGGAGTCATCCAGTTGGATTCTAAAGACGTAGACTATGCAGTCATCCAGTTGGATTCTAAAGACGTAGACAATGAAGTCATCCAGTTGGATTCTAAAGACGCAGACTATGAAGTCATCCAGTTGGATTCTAAAGACATAGACTATGTAGTCATCCAGTTGGATTCTAAAGACGTAGACTATGGAGTCATCCAGTTGGATTCTAAAGACGTAGACCATGCAGTCATCCAGTTGGATTCTAAAGACGTAGACTATGGAGTCATCCAGTTTGATTCTAAAGAAGTAGACTATGGTGTCATCCAGTTGGATTCTAAAGATTTAGACTCTGGAGCTATCCAGTTGGATTCTAAAGACGTAGACTATGCAGTCATCCAGTTGAGTTCTAAAGACATAGACTTTGGAGTCATCCAGTTGGATTCTAAAGATGTAGACTATGGAGTCATCCAGTTGGATTCTAAAGACGTAAACTTTGGAGTCATCCTGTTGGATTCTAAAGACGTAGACTATGGAGTCATCCAGTTGGATTCTAAAGATGTAGACTATAGAGTCATCCTGATGGATTCTAAAGACGTAGACTATGGAGTCATCCAGTTGGATTCTAAAGACGTAGACTATGGAGTCATCCAGTTGGATTCTAAAGACGTAGACTATGGAGTCATTACGTTGGATTCTAAAGACATAGACTATGGAGTCATCCAGTTGGATTCTAAATACGTAGACTATGGAGTCATCCAGTTGGATTCTAAGACGTAGACTATGGAGTCATCCAGTTGGATTCGAAAGACGTAGACTATGGAGTCATCCAGTTGGATTATAAAGATGTAGACTATGGAGTCATCCTGATGGATTCTAAAGACGTAGACTATGGAGTCATCCAGTTGGATTCTAAAGACGTAGACTATGGAGTCATCCAGTTGGATTCGAAAGACGTAGAGAATGAAGTCATCCAGTTGGATTCTAAAGACATAGACTATGTAGTCATCCAGTTGGATTCTAAAGACATAGACTATGGAGTCATCCAGTTGGATTCTAAAGACGTAGACTATGCAGTCATCCAGTTGGATTTTAAAGACGTAGACTATGGAGTCATCCAGTTGGATTATAAAGATGTAGACTATGGAGTCATCCTGATGGATTCTAAAGACGTAGACTATGGAGTCATCCAGTTGGATTCTAAAGACGTAGACTATGGAGTCATCCAGTTGGATTATAAAGATGTAGACTATGGAGTCATCCAGTTGGATTCTAAAGACATAGACTATGGAGTCATCCAGTTTGATTCTAAAGACGTAGACTATGGTGTCATCCAGTTGGATTCTAAAGATTTAGACTCTGGAGTTATCCAGTTGGATTCTAAAGACGTAGACTATGCAGTCATCCAGTTGGGTTCTAAAGACGTAGACTATGGAGTCATGCAGTTGGATTCTAAAGACGCAGACTATGGAGTCATCCACTTGGATTCTAAAGACGTAAACTATGGAGTCATTAAGTTGGATTCTAAAGACGTAGACTATAGAGTCATCCAGTTGGATTCTAAAGACGTAGACTATGGAGTCATCCAGTTGGATTCTAAATACGTAGACTATGGAGTCATCCAGTTGGATTCTAAAGATGTAGAGAATGAAGTCATCCAGTTGGATTCTAAAGACATAGACTATGTAGTCATCCAGTTGGATTCTAAATACGTAGACTATGCAGTCATCCAGTTGGATTCTAAAGATGTAGACTATGGAGTCATCTAGTTGGATTCTAAAGATGTAGACTATGGTGTCATCCAGTTGGATTCTAAAGATTTAGGCTCTGGAGGTATCCAGTTGGATTCTAAAGACGTAGACTATGCAGTCATCCAGTTGGATTCTAAACACGTAGACCTTGGAGTCATCCAGTTGGATTCTAAAGACGTAGACTATGCAGTCATCCAGTTGGATTCTAAAGACGTAGACTATGGAGTCATCCAGTTGGATTCTAAAGACGCAGACTATGAAGTCATCCAGTTGGATTCTAAAGACATAGACTATGTAGTCATCCAGTTGGATTCTAAAGACGTAGACTATGGAGTCATCCAGTTGGATTCTAAAGACGTAGACCATGCAGTCATCCAGTTGGATTCTAAAGACGTAGACTATGGAGTCATCCAGTTTGATTCTAAAGAAGTAGACTATGGTGTCATCCAGTTGGATTCTAAAGATTTAGACTCTGGAGCTATCCAGTTGGATTCTAAAGACGTAGACTATGCAGTCATCCAGTTGAGTTCTAAAGACGTAGACTTTGGAGTCATCCAGTTGGATTCTAAAGATGTAGACTATGGAGTCATCCAGTTGGATTCTAAAGACGTAAACTTTGGAGTCATCCTGTTGGATTCTAAAGACGTAGACTATGGAGTCATCCAGTTGGATTCTAAAGATGTAGACTATAGAGTCATCCTGATGGATTCTAAAGACGTAGACTATGGAGTCATCCAGTTGGATTCTAAAGACGTAGACTATGGAGTCATCCAGTTGGATTCTAAAGACGTAGACTATGGAGTCATTACGTTGGATTCTAAAGACATAGACTATGGAGTCATCCAGTTGGATTCTAAATACGTAGACTATGGAGTCATCCAGTTGGATTCTAAGACGTAGACTATGGAGTCATCCAGTTGGATTCGAAAGACGTAGACTATGGAGTCATCCAGTTGGATTATAAAGATGTAGACTATGGAGTCATCCTGATGGATTCTAAAGACGTAGACTATGGAGTCATCCAGTTGGATTCTAAAGACGTAGACTATGGAGTCATCCAGTTGGATTCGAAAGACGTAGAGAATGAAGTCATCCAGTTGGATTCTAAAGACATAGACTATGTAGTCATCCAGTTGGATTCTAAAGACATAGACTATGGAGTCATCCAGTTGGATTCTAAAGACGTAGACTATGCAGTCATCCAGTTGGATTTTAAAGACGTAGACTATGGAGTCATCCAGTTGGATTATAAAGATGTAGACTATGGAGTCATCCTGATGGATTCTAAAGACGTAGACTATGGAGTCATCCAGTTGGATTCTAAAGACGTAGACTATGGAGTCATCCAGTTGGATTATAAAGATGTAGACTATGGAGTCATCCAGTTGGATTCTAAAGACATAGACTATGGAGTCATCCAGTTTGATTCTAAAGACGTAGACTATGGTGTCATCCAGTTGGATTCTAAAGATTTAGACTCTGGAGTTATCCAGTTGGATTCTAAAGACGTAGACTATGCAGTCATCCAGTTGGGTTCTAAAGACGCAGACTATGGAGTCATGCAGTTGGATTCTAAAGACGCAGACTATGGAGTCATCCACTTGGATTCTAAAGACGTAAACTATGGAGTCATTAAGTTGGATTCTAAAGACGTAGACTATAGAGTCATCCAGTTGGATTCTAAAGACGTAGACTATGGAGTCATTACGCTGGATTCTAAAGACATAGACTATGGAGTCATCCAGTTGGATTCTAAAGACGTAGACTATGCAGTCATCCAGTTGGATTCTAAAGACGTAGACTATGGAGTCATCCAGTTTGATTCTAAAGACGTAGACTATGGTGTCATCCAGTTGGATTCTAAAGATTTAGACTTTTGAGGTATCCAGTTGGATTCTAAAGAAGTAGACTATGCAGTCATCCAGTTGGGTTCTAAAGACGTAGACTATGGAGTCATGCAGTTGGATTCTAAAGACGCAGACTATGGAGTCATCCAGTTGGATTCTAAAGACGTAAACTATGGAGTCATTAAGTTGGATTCTAAAGACGTAGACTATAGAGTCATCCAGTTGGATTCTAAAGACGTAGACTATGGAGTCATTACGTTGGATTCTAAAGACATAGACTATGGAGTCATCCAGTTGGATTTTCAAAATACGTAGACTATGGAGTCATCCAGTTGGATTCTTAAGACGTAGACTATGGAGTCATCCAGTTGGATTCTAAAGACGTAGACTATGGAGTCATCCAGTTGGATTATAAAGATGTAGACTATGGAGTCATCCTGATGGATTCTAAAGACGTAGACTATGGAGTCATCCAGTTGGATTCTAAAGACGTAGACTATGGAGTCATCCAGTTGGATTCGAAAGACGTAGAGAATGAAGTCATCCAGTTGGATTCTAAAGACATAGACTATGCAGTCATCCAGTTGGATTCTAAAGACGTAGACTATGGAGTCATCCAGTTTGATTCTAAAGACGTAGACTATGGTGTCATCCAGTTGGATTCTAAAGATTTAGACTCTGGAGGTATCCAGTTGGATTCTAAAGACGTAGACTATGCAGTCATCCAGTTGGGTTCTAAAGACGTAGACTATGGAGTCATGCAGTTGGATTCTAAAGACGCAGACTATGGAGTCATCCAGTTGGATTCTAAAGACGTAAACTATGGAGTCATTAAGTTGGATTCTAAAGACGTAGACTATAGAGTCATCCAGTTGGATTCTAAAGACGTAGACTATGGAGTCATTACGTTGGATTCTAAAGACATAGACTATGGAGTCATCCAGTTAGATTCTAAAGACGTAGACTATGCAGTCATCCAGTTGGATTCTAAAGACGTAGACTATGGAGTCATCCAGTTTGATTCTAAAGACGTAGACTATGGTGTCATCCAGTTGGATTCTAAAGATTTAGACTCTGGAGGTATCCAGTTGGATTCTAAAGACGTAGACTATGCAGTCATCCAGTTGGGTTCTAAAGACGTAGACTATGGAGTCATGCAGTTGGATTCTAAAGACGCAGACTATGGAGTCATCCAGTTGGATTCTAAAGACGTAAACTATGGAGTCATTAAGTTGGATTCTAAAGACGTAGACTATAGAGTCATCCAGTTGGATTCTAAAGACGTAGACTATGGAGTCATTACGTTGGATTCTAAAGACATAGACTATGGAGTCATCCAGTTGGATTCTAAATACGTAGACTATGGAGTCATCCAGTTGGATTCTTAAGACGTAGACTATGGAGTCATCCAGTTGGATTCTAAAGACGTAGACTATGGAGTCATCCAGTTGGATTATAAAGATGTAGACTATGGAGTCATCCTGATGGATTCTAAAGACGAAGACTATGGAGTCATCCAGTTGGATTCTAAAGACGTAGACTATGGAGTCATCCAGTTGGATTCGAAAGACGTAGAGAATGAAGTCATCCAGTTGGATTCTAAAGACATAGACTATGTAGTCATCTAGTTGGATTCTAAAGACGTAGACTATGGAGTCATCCAGTTGGATTCTAAAGAAGTAGACTATGGTGTCATCCAGTTGGATTCTAAAGATTTAGACTCTGGAGGTATCCAGTTGGATTCTAAAGACGTAGACTATGCAGTCATCCAGTTGGATTCTATAGACGTAGACTATGGAGTCATCCAGTTGGATTCTAAAGACGTAAACTATGGAGTCATCCAGTTGGATTCTAAAGACGTAGACTATGGAGTCATCCAGTTGGATTCTAAGTACGTAGACTATGCAGTCATCCAGTTGGATTCTAAAGACGTAGACTATGGAGTCATCCAGTTTGATTCTAAAGAAGTAGACTATGGTGTCTTCCAGTTTGATTCTAAAGAAGTAGACTATGGTGTCATCCAGTTGGATTCTAAAGATTTAGACTCTGGAGCTATCCAGTTGGATTCTAAAGATGTAGACTATGCAGTCATCCAGTTGAGTTCTAAAGACGTAGACTTTGGAGTCATCGAGTTGGATTCTAAAGATGTAGACTATAGAGTCATCCTGATGGATTCTAAAGACGTAGACTATGGAGTCATCCAGTTGGATTCTAAAGACGTAGACTATGGAGTCATCCAGTTGGATTCTAAAGACGTAGACTATGGAGTCATTACGTTGGATTCTAAAGACATAGACTATGGAGTCATCCAGTTGGATTCTAAATACGTAGACTATGGAGTCATCCAGTTGGATTCTAAGACGTAGACTATAGAGTCATCCAGTTGGATTCGAAAGACGTAGACTATGGAGTCATCCAGTTGGATTATAAAGATGTAGACTATGGAGTCATCCTGATGGATTCTAAAGACGTAGACTATGGAGTCATCCAGTTGGATTCTAAAGACGTAGACTATGGAGTCATCCAGTTGGATTCGAAAGACGTAGAAAATGAAGTCATCCAGTTGGATTCTAAAGACATAGACTATGTAGTCATCCAGTTGGATTCTAAAGACATAGACTATGGAGTCATCCAGTTGGATTCTAAAGACGTAGACTATGCAGTCATCCAGTTGGATTTTAAAGACGTAGACTATGGAGTCTTCCAGTTGGATTATAAAGATGTAGACTATGGAGTCATCCTGATGGATTCTAAAGACGTAGACTATGGAGTCATCCAGTTGGATTCTAAAGACGTAGACTATGGAGTCATCCAGTTGGATTCTAAAGACATAGACTATGTAGTCATCCAGTTGGATTCTAAAGACATAGACTATGGAGTCATCCAGTTGGATTCTAAAGACGTAGACTATGCAGTCATCCAGTTGGATTCTAAAGACGTAGACTATGGAGTCATCCAGTTTGATTCTAAAGACGTAGACTATGGTGTCATCCAGTTGGATTCTAAAGATTTAGACTCTGGAGGTATCCAGTTGGATTCTAAAGACGTAGACTATGCAGTCATCCAGTTGGGTTCTAAAGACGTAGACTATGGAGTCATGCAGTTGGATTCTAAAGACGCAGACTATGGAGTCATACAGTTGGATTCTAAAGACGTAAACTATGGAGTCATTAAGTTGGATTCTAAAGACGTAGACTATAGAGTCATCCAGTTGGATTCTAAAGACGTAGACTATGGAGTCATTACGTTGGATTCTAAAGACATAGACTATGGAGTCATCCAGTTGGATTCTAAATACGTAGACTATGGAGTCATCCAGTTGGATTCTTAAGACGTAGACTATGGAGTCATCCAGTTGGATTCTAAAGACGTAGACTATGGAGTCATCCAGTTGGATTATAAAGATGTAGACTATGGAGTCATCCTGATGGATTCTAAAGACGTAGACTATGGAGTCATCCAGTTGGATTCTAAAAAACGTAGACTATGGAGTCATCCAGTTGGATTCGAAAGACGTAGAGAATGAAGTCATCCAGTTGGATTCTAAAGACATAGACTATGTAGTCATCTAGTTGGATTCTAAAGACGTAGACTATGGAGTCATCCAGTTGGATTCTAAAGAAGTAGACTATGGTGTCATCCAGTTGGATTCTAAAGATTTAGACTCTGGAGCTATCCAGTTGGATTCTAAAGACGTAGACTATGCAGTCATCCAGTTGAGTTCTAAAGACGTAGACTTTGGAGTCATCCAGTTGGATTCTAAAGATGTAGACTATGGAGTCATCCAGTTGGATTCTAAAGACGTAAACTTTGGAGTCATCCTGTTGGATTCTAAAGACGTAGACTATGGAGTCATCCAGTTGGATTCTAAAGATGTAGACTATAGAGTCATCCTGATGGATTCTAAAGACGTAGACTATGGAGTCATCCAGTTGGATTCTAAAGACGTAGACTATGGAGTCATCCAGTGGATTCTAAAGACGTAGACTATGGAGTCATTACGTTGGATTCTAAGACATAGACTATGGAGTCATCCAGTTGGATTCTAAATACGTAGACTATGGAGTCATCCAGTTGGATTCTAAGACGTAGACTATGGAGTCATCCAGTTGGATTCGAAAGACGTAGACTATGGAGTCATCCAGTTGGATTATAAAGATGTAGACTATGGAGTCATCCTGATGGATTCTAAAGACGTAGACTATGGAGTCATCCAGTTGGATTCTAAAGACGTAGACTATGGAGTCATCCAGTTGGATTCGAAAGACGTAGAGAATGAAGTCATCCAGTTGGATTCTAAAGACATAGACTATGTAGTCATCCAGTTGGATTCTAAAGACATAGACTATGGAGTCATCTAGTTGGATTCTAAAGACGTAGACTATGCAGTCATCCAGTTGGATTTTAAAGACGTAGACTATGGAGTCATCCAGTTGGATTATAAAGATGTAGACTATGGAGTCATCCTGATGGATTCTAAAGACGTAGACTATGGAGTCATCCAGTTGGATTCTAAAGACGTAGACTATGGAGTCATCCAGTTGGATTATAAAGATGTAGACTATGGAGTCATCCAGTTGGATTCTAAAGACATAGACTATGTAGTCATCCAGTTGGATTCTAAAGACATAGACTATGGAGTCATCCAGTTGGATTCTAAAGACGTAGACTATGCAGTCATCCAGTTGGATTCTAAAGACGTAGACTATGGAGTCATCCAGTTTGATTCTAAAGACGTAGACTATGGTGTCATCCAGTTGGATTCTAAAGATTTAGACTCTGGAGGTATCCAGTTGGATTCTAAAGACGTAGACTATGCAGTCATCCAGTTGGGTTCTAAAGACGTAGACTATGGAGTCATGCAGTTGGATTCTAAAGACGCAGACTATGGAGTCATCCAGTTGGATTCTAAAGACGTAAAACTATGGAGTCATTAACGTTGGATTCTAAGACGTAGACTATAGAGTGCATCCAGTTGGATTCTTAAAGACGTAGGACTATGGAGTCATTACGTTGGATTCTAAAGACATAGACTATGGAGTCATCCAGTTGGATTCTAAATACGTAGACTATGGAGTCATCCAGTTGGATTCTTAAGACGTAGACTATGGAGTCATTCCAGTTGGATTCTAAAGACGTAGACTATGGGAGTCATCCAGTTGGATTATAAAGATGTAGACTATGGAGTCATCCTGATGGATTCTAAAGACGTAGACTATGGATCATCCAGTTGGATTCTAAAGACGTAGACTATGGAGTCATCCAGTTGGATTCGAAAGACGTAGAGAATGAAGTCATCCAGTTGGATTCTAAAGACATAGACTATGTAGTCATCTAGTTGGATTCTAAAGACGAGACTATGGAGTCATCCAGTTGGATTCTAAAGAAGTAGACTATGGTGTCATCCGTTGGATTCTAAAGATTAGACTCTGGAGGTTATCCAGATTGGATCTAAAGACGGGAGCCTTATGCAGTCTCCAGCCTTGGATTAATATAGACGTAGAATATGGAGTCATCCAGTTGGATTCTAAAGACGTAAACTCTATGGAGTCATCCAGTTGGGAAGTTCTAAAGGACCGTAGACTTATGGAGTCCATCCAGTTTGATTCTAACGAAGTACTATGGTGTCTTCCTCCAGTTTTGATTCTAAAGCAGTAGACTATGGTGGCTTCTTCCACCTGCCATTGCCTGCCTGTTTGGGGGTTTTAGGGCGTGGTTTCTGTACAGCACTTGAGATATCAGCTGTATGTACGAAAGGAGGGCTATAATAAATAAATTTGATTTGATTTGATTGGTGTCATCCAGTTGATTCTAATAAAAATTTAGACTCCCTGGAGCCTATCCAGTTGGATTCTAAAGACGTAGACTATGTCAGTCATCCAGTTGAGTTCTAAAGAAGTAGACTTTGGAGTCATCCAGTTGGATTCTAAAGATGTAGACCTATGGAGTCATCCAGTTGGATTCTAAAGACATAGACTATGTAGTCATCCAGTTGGATTCTAAAGACATAGACTATGGAGTCATCCAGTTGGATTCAAAGACGTAGACTATGCAGTCATCCAGTTGGATTCTAAAGACGTAGACTATGGAGTCATCCAGTTTGATTCTAAAGACGTAGACTATGGTGTCATCCAGTTGGATTCTAAAAGATTTAGACTCTGGAGGTATCCAGTTGGATTCTAAAGACGTAGACTATGCAGTCATCCAGTTGGATTCTAAAGATGTAGACTATGGAGTCATCCTGATGGATTCTAAAGACGTAGACTATGGAGTCATCAAGTTGGATTCTAAAAGACGTAGACTATGGAGTCATCCAGTTGGATTCTAAAGACGTAGACTATTGAGTCATTAAGTTGGATTCTAAAGACATAGACTATGGAGTCATCCAGTTGGATTCTAAAGACGTAGACTATGGATTCATCCAGTTGGATTATAAAGATGTAGACTATGGAGTCATCCTGTATGGATTCTAAAGGACGTAGACTATGGATTCATCCAGTTGGATTATAAAGATGTAGACTATGGAGTCATCCTGATGGATTCTAAAGACGTAGACTATGGAGTCATCCAGTTGGATTCTAAAGACGTAGACTATGGAGTCATCCAGTTGGATTATAAGATGTAGACTATGGAGTCATCCTGATGGATTCTAAAGACGTAGACTATGGAGTCATCCAGTTGGATTCCATAGAAGACGTAGACTATGGAGTCATCCAGTTGGATTCGAAAGACGTAGAGAATGAAGTCATCCAGTTGGATTCTAAAGACATAGACTATGTAGTCCATCTAGTTGGATTCTAAAGACGTAGACTATGGAGTCATCCAGTTGGATTCTAAAGAAGTAGACTATGGGTGTCATCCAGTTGGATTGTAAGGTTTAGACTCTGGAGGTATCCAGTTGGATTCTAAAGACGTAGACTATGCAGTCATCCAGGTGGATTCTATAGACGTAGACTATGGAGTCATCCAGTTGGGATTCTAAAGACGTAAACTATGGAGTCATCCAGTTGGATTCTAAAGACGTAGACTATGGAGTCATCCAGTTGGATTCAAATACGTAGACTATGCAGTCATCCGTTGGATTCTAAAGACGTAGACTATGGAGTCATCCAGTTGGATTCTAAAGACGTAGACTATGGAGTCATCCAGTTGGATTCGAAAGACGTAGAGAATGAAAGTCATCCAGTTGGATTCTAAAGACATAGACTATGTAGTCATCTAGTTGGATTCTAAAGACGTTAGACTATGGTGTCTTCTTCCAGTTTTGATTTCTAAAGAAAGTAGACTATGGTGTCATCCAGTGGTGGATTCTAAAGATTTAGACTCTGGAGCTATCCAGTTGGATGCTAAAGACGTAGCCTATGCCGTCATCCAGCTTGAGTTCTAAAAGACTGTAGACTTTGGAGTCATCCAGTTGGATCTAACGATGTAGATTATGGAGTCATCCCAGTTGGATTCTAAAGACGTAGACTATGGAGTCATCCAGTTTGATTCTAAAGACGTAGACTATGGTGTCATCCAGTTGGATCTAAAAGATTTAGACTCTGGAGGTATCCAGTTGGATTCAAAGACGTAGACTATGCAGTCATCCAGTTGGGTTCTAAAGACGTAGTAGACTATGGAGTCATGCAGTTGGATTCTAAAGACGCAGACTATGGAGTCATCCAGTTGGATTCTAAAGACGTAAACTATGGAGTCATTAAGTTGGATTCTAAAGACGTAGACTATAGAGTCATCCAGTTGGATTCTAAAGACGTAGACTATGGAGTCATAGTTGGATTCTAAAGACATAGACTATGGAGTCATCCAGTTGGATTCTAAATACGTAGACTATGGAGTCATCCAGTTGGATTCTTAAGACGTAGAATATGCACAGGGTCATCCAGTGGATTCTAAGACGTAGACTATGGAGTCATCCAGTTGGATTAAAGATGTAGACTATGGAGTCATCCTGAGGGATTCTAAAGACGTAGACTATGGAGTCATCCAGTTGGATTCTAAAGACGTAGACTATGGAGTCATCCAGTTGGATTCGAAAGACGTAGAGAATGAAGTCATCCAGTGGATTTAAAGACATAGACTATGTAGTCATCTAGTTGGATTCTAAAGACGTAGAGACTATGGAGTCATCCAGTTGGATTCTAAAGAAGTAGACTATGGAGTCATCAGTTGGATTCTAAAGATTTAGACTCTGGAGTATCCAGTTGGGATTCTAAAGACGTAGACTATGGAGTCATCCAGTTGGATTCTAAAGACGTAGACTAGGGAGTCATCCAGTTGGATTCTAAGACGTAAACTATGGAGTCATCCAGTTGGATTCTAAGACGTAGACTATGGAGTCATCCAGTGGATTCTAAAGAAGTAGACTATGGGGTCTTCCAGTTGGATCTAAAGAAGTAGACTATGGTGTCTCCAGTGCATGCTTGCTGTTATGGGGTTTTAGGTGGGTTCTGTACAGCATTGAGATATCAGTGAGTACGAAGGGCTATATAATAACATTGATTGATTTGTTTGGTTCATCCAGTTGGATTCTAAAAATTTAGACTATGGAGCTAATCCGTTGGATTCTAAAGACGTAGACTATGCAGTCATCAGTTGAGTTCTAAAGACGTAGACTATGGAGTCATCCAGTTGGATTCTAAAGATGTAGACTATGGAGTCATCCAGTTGGATTCTAAAGACATAGACTATGTAGTCATCCAGTTGGATTCTAAAGACGTAGACTATGGAGTCATCCAGTTGGATTAAAAGACGTAGACTATGCAGTCATCCAGTTGGATTCTAAAGACGTAGACTATGGAGTCATCCGTTTGATTCTAAAGACGTAGACTATGTGTCATCCAGTGGATTTAAAGATTAGACTATGGAGTCATCCAGTTGGATTCTAAAGACGTAGACTATGGAGTCATCCAGTTGGATTCTAAAAAGATGTAGACTATGGAGTCATCCTGATGGATTCTAAAGACGTAGACTATGGAGTCATCAGTTGGATTCTAAGACGTAGACTATGGAGTCATCCAGTTGGATTCTAAAAGACGTAGACTATTGGAGTCATCCAGTTGGATTCTAAAGACATAGACTATGGAGTCATCCAGTTGGATTCTAAAGACGTAGACTATGGAGTCATCCAGTTGGATTTAAAGAGGTAGACTATGGAGTCATCCAGTTGGATTCTAAGACGTAGACTATGAGTCATCCAGTTGGATTCTAAAGATGTAGACTATGGAGTCATCCTGATGGATTCTAAAGACGTAGACTATGGAGTCATCCAGTTGGATTCTAAAGACGTAGATATGGAGTCTCCAGTGGATTCTAAAGATGTAGACTATGGAGTCATCCTGTGGATTCTAAAGACGTAGACTATGGGTCATCCAGTTGGATTTAAAGAGTAGACTATGGAGTCATCCGTTGGATTGAAAGACGTAGAGAATGAGTTCATCCAGTTGGATTCTAAAGACATAGACTATGTAGTCATCTAGTTGGATTCTAAAGACGTAGACTATGGAGTCATCAGTTGGATTCGGAAAGAGTAGACTATGGTGTCATCCAGTTGGATTGTAAAGATTTAGACTATGGAGGTATTCCAGTGGATCTAAAGACGTAGACTATGCAGTCCCAGTTGGATTCTATAGAGTAGACTATGGAGTCATCCAGTTGGATTATAAGACGTAAACTATGGAGTCATCCAGTTGGATTCTAAAGACGTAGACTATGGAGTCATCCAGTTGGATTCTAAATACGTAGACTATGAGTCATCCAGTTGGATTCTAAAGAGTAGACTATGGAGTCATCCAGTTGGTTCTAAAGACGTAGACTATGGAGTCATCCAGTTGATCGAAAGACGAGAGAATGAAAGTCATCCAGTTGGATTCTAAAGACATAGACTATGTAGTCATCAGTGGATTCTAAAGACGTAGACTATGGTGTCATCCAGTTTGATTCTAAAGAAGTAGACTATGGTGTCATCCAGTTGGATTCTAAGATTAGACTATGGAGTCATCCAGTTGGATTCTAAAGGCATGGACTATGCAGTCATCCAGTTGGATTCTAAAGACGTAGACTATGGAGTCATCCAGTTGGATTCTAAAGACGTAGACTATGGGGTCATCCAGTTGGATTCTAAAGACGTAGACTATGGTGTCATCCAGTTGGATTCTAAAGATTTAGACTCTGGAGGTATCCAGTTGGATTCTAAAGACGTAGACTATGGAGTCATCCAGTTGGATTCTAAAGACGTAGACTATGGAGTCATTAAGTTGGATTCTAAAGACATAGACTATGGAGTCATCCAGTTGGATTCTAAAGATGTAGACTATGGAGTCATCCAGTTGGATTATAAAGATGTAGACTATGGAGTCATTCTGATGGATTCTAAAGACGTAGACTATGGAGTCATCCAGTTGGATTCTAAAGACGTAGACTATGGAGTCATCCAGTTGGATTCTAAAGACGTAGAGAATGAAGTCATCCAGTTGGATTCTAAAGACATAGACTATGTAGTCATCCAGTTGGATTCTAAAGACGTAGACTATGGAGTCATCCAGTTGGATTCTAAAGACGTAGAGAATGAAGTCATCCAGTTGGATTCTAAAGACATAGACTATGTAGTCATCCAGTTGGATTCTAAAGACGTAGACTATGGAGTCATCCAGTTGGATTCTAAAGACGTAGACTATGGAGTCATCCAGTTGGATTCTAAAGATGTAGACAATGGAGTCATCCTGATGGATTCTAAAGATGTAGACTATGGTGTCATCTACTTGGATTCTAAACACGTAGACCTTGGAGTCATCTAGTTGGATTCTAAAGACGTAGACTATGGTGTCATCCAGCTGGATTCTAAAGATTTAGACTCTGGAGGTATCCAGTTGGATTCTAAAGATGTAGACTATGGAGTCATCCAGTTGGATTCTAAAGGCATGGACTATGCAGTCATCCAGTTGGATTCTAAAGACGTAGACTATGCAGTCATCCAGTTGGATTCTAAAGGCATGGACTATGCAGTCATCCAGTTGGATTCTAAAGACGTAGACTATGGAGTCATCCAGTTGGATTCTAAAGACGTAGACTATGGGGTCATCCAGTTGGATTCTAAAGACGTAGACTATGGGGTCATCCAGTTGGATTCTAAAGACGTAGACTATGGAGTCATCCAGTTGGAACCTAAAGACATAGACTATGGTGTCATCCAGTTGGATTCTAAAGATTTAGACTCTGGAGGTATCCAGTTGGATTCTAAAGACGTAGACTATGCAGTCATCCAGTTGGATTCTAAAGACGTAGACTATGGAGTCAGCCAGTTTGATTCTAAAGACATAGACTATGGAGTCATCCAGTTGGATTCTAAAGACGTAGACTATGGAGTCATCCAGTTGGATTCTAAAGACGTAGACTATGGAGTCATCCAGTTGGATTCTAAAGACGTAGACAATGAAGTCATCCAGTTGGATTCTAAAGACGTAGACTATGGGGTCATCCAGTTGGATTCTAAAGATGTAGACTATGGAGTCATCCAGTTGGATTCTAAAGGCATGGACTATGCAGTCATCCAATTGGATTCTAAAGACGTAGACTATGCAGTCATCCAGTTGGATTCTAAAGGCATGGACTATGCAGTCATCCAGTTGGATTCTAAAGACGTAGACTATGGAGTCATCCAGTTGGATTCTAAAGACGTAGACTATGGGGTCATCCAGTTGGATTCTAAAGACGTAGACTATGGGGTCATCCAGTTGGATTCTAAAGACGTAGACTATGGAGTCATCCAGTTGGATTCTAAAGACGTAGACAATGAAGTCATCCAGTTGGATTCTAAAGACGTAGACTATGGGGTCATCCAGTTGGATTCTAAAGATGTAGACTATGGAGTCATCCAGTTGGTTTCTAAAGGCATGGACTATGCAGTCATCCAGTTGGATTCTAAAGACGTAGACTATGCAGTCATCCAGTTGGATTCTAAAGGCATGGACTATGCAGTCATCCAGTTGGATTCTAAAGACGTAAACTATGGAGTCATCCAGTTGGATTCTAAAGACGTAGATTATGGAGTCATCCAGTTGGATTCTAAATACGTAGACTATGCAGTCATCCAGTTGGATTCTAAAGACGTAGACTATGGAGTCATCCAGTTTGATTCTAAAGAAGTAGACTATGGTGTCATCCAGTTGGATTCTAAAGATTTAGACTCTGGAGGTATCCAGTTGGATTCTAAAGACGTAGACTATGCAGTCATCCAGTTGGGTTCTAAAGACGTAGACTTTGGAGTCATCCAGTTGGATTCTAAAGATGTAGACTATGGAGTCATGCAGTTGGTTTCTAAAGACGCAGACTATGGAGTCATCCAGTTGGATTCTAAAGACGTAGACCTTGGAGTCATCCAGTTGGATTCTAAATACGTAGACCATGCAGTCATCCAGTTGGATTCTAAAGATGTAGACTATGGAGTCATCTAGTTGGATTCTAAAGACGTAGACTATGGAGTCATCCAGTTGGATTCTAAAGATGTAGACTATGGAGTCATCCTGATGCATTCTAAAGACGTAGACTATGGAGTCATCAAGTTGGATTCTAAAGACGTAGACTATGGAGTCATCCAGTTGGATCCTAAAGACGTAGACTATGGAGTCATTAAGTTGGATTCTAAAGACATAGACTATGGAGTCATCCAGTTGGATTCTAAAGACGTAGACTATGGATTCATCCAGTTGGATTATAAAGATGTAGACTATGGAGTCACCCTGATGGATTCTAAAGACGTAGACTATGGAGTCATCCAGTTGGATTCTAAAGATGTAGACTATGGAGTCATCCAGTTGGATTCTAAACACGTAGACCTTGGAGTCATCCAGTTGGATTCTAAATACGTAGACTATGCAGTCCTCCAATTGGATTCTAAAGATGTAGACTATGGAGTCATCTAGTTGGATTCTAAAGACGTAGACTATGGTGTCATCCAGTTGGATACTAAAGATTTAGGCTCTGGAGGTATCCAGTTGGATTCTAAAGATGTAGACTATGCAGTCATCCAGTTGGATTCTAAACACGTAGACCTTGGAGTCATCCAGTTGGATTCTAAAGATGTAGACTATGCAGTCATCCAGTTGGATTCTAAAGATGTAGACTATGGAGTCATCCAGTTGGATTCTAAAGACGTAGACTATGGAGTCATCCAGTTGGATTCTAAAGACGTAGACTATGGAGTCATTAAGTTGGATTCTAAAGACATAGACTATGGAGTCATCCAGTTGGATTCTAAAGATGTAGACTATGGAGTCATCCAGTTGGATTATAAAGATGTAGACTATGGAGTCATTCTGATGGATTCTAAAGACGTAGACTATGGAGTCATCCAGTTGGATTCTAAAGACGTAGACTATGGAGTCATCCAGTTGGATCCTAAAGACGTAGACTATGGAGTCATTAAGTTGGATTCTAAAGACATAGACTATGGAGTCATCCAGTTGGATTCTAAAGACGTAGACTATGGATTCATCCAGTTGGATTATAAAGATGTAGACTATGGAGTCATCCTGATGGATTCTAAAGACGTAGACTATGGAGTCATCCAGTTGGATTCTAAAGATGTAGACTATGGAGTCATCCAGTTGGATTCTAAAGACATAGACTATGTAGTCATCCAGTTGGATCCTAAAGATGTAGACTATGGAGTCATCCTGATGGATTCTAAAGACGTAGACTATGGAGTCATCCAGTTGGATTCTAAACACGTAGACCTTGGAGTCATCCAGTTGGATTCTAAATACGTAGACTATGCAGTCCTCCAGTTGGATTCTAAAGATGTAGACTATGGAGTCATCTAGTTGGATTCTAAAGACGTAGACTATGGTGTCATCCAGTTGGATTCTAAAGATTTAGGCTCTGGAGGTATCCAGTTGGATTCTAAAGATGTAGACTATGCAGTCATCCAGTTGGATTCTAAACACGTAGACCTTGGAGTCATCCAGTTGGATTCTAAAGATGTAGACTATGCAGTCATCCAGTTGGATTCTAAAGATGTAGACTATGGAGTCATCCAGTTGGATTCTAAAGACGTAGACTATGGAGTCATCCAGTTGGATTCTAAAGACGTAGACTATGGAGTCATTAAGTTGGATTCTAAAGACATAGACTATGGAGTCATCCAGTTGGATTCTAAAGATGTAGACTATGGAGTCATCCAGTTGGATTATAAAGATGTAGACTATGGAGTCATTCTGATGGATTCTAAAGACGTAGACTATGGAGTCATCCAGTTGGATTCTAAAGACGTAGACTATGGAGTCATCCAGTTGGATTCTAAAGACGTAGAGAATGAAGTCATCCAGTTGGATTCTAAAGACATAGACTATGTAGTCATCCAGTTGGATTCTAAAGACGTAGACTATGGAGTCATCCAGTTGGATTCTAAAGACGTAGAGAATGAAGTCATCCAGTTGGATTCTAAAGACATAGACTATGTAGTCATCCAGTTGGATTCTAAAGACGTAGACTATGGAGTCATCCAGTTGGATTCTAAAGACGTAGACTATGGAGTCATCCAGTTGGATTCTAAAGATGTAGACAATGGAGTCATCCTGATGGATTCTAAAGATGTAGACTATGGTGTCATCTACTTGGATTCTAAACACGTAGACCTTGGAGTCATCCAGTTGGATTCTAAAGACGTAGACTATGCAGTCATCAAGTTGGATTCAAAAGATGTAGACTATGGAGTCATCTAGTTGGATTCTAAAGACGTAGACTATGGTGTCATCCAGTTGGATTCTAAAGATTTAGACTCTGGAGGTATCCAGTTGGATTCTAAAGACGTAGACTATGCAGTCATCCAGTTGGATTCTAAACACGTAGACCTTGGAGTCATCCAGTTGGATTCTAAAGACGTAGACTATGGGGTCATCCAGTTGGATTCTAAAGATGTAGACTATGGAGTCATCCAGTTGGATTCTAAAGGCATGGACTATGCAGTCATCCAGTTGGATTCTAAAGACGTAGACTATGGAGTCATCCAGTTGGATTCTAAAGACGTAGACTATGGGGTCATCCAGTTGGATTCTAAAGACGTAGACTATGGTGTCATCCAGTTGGATTCTAAAGATTTAGACTCTGGAGGTATCCAGTTGGATTCTAAAGACGTAGACTATGCAGTCATCCAGTTGGATTCTAAACACGTAGACCTTGGAGTCATCCAGTTGGATTCTAAAGATGTAGACTATGGAGTCATCCAGTTGGATTCTAAAGACATAGACTATGGTGTCATCCAGTTGGATTCTAAAGATTTAGACTCTGGAGGTATCCAGTTGGATTCTAAAGACGTAGACTATGCAGTCATCCAGTTGGATTCTAAAGACGTAGACTATGGAGTCAGCCAGTTTGATTCTAAAGACGTAGACTATGGAGTCATCCAGTTGGATTCTAAAAACGTAGACTATGGAGTCATCCAGTTGGATTCTAAAGACGTAGACTATGGAGTCAGCCAGTTTGATTCTAAAGACGTAGACTATGGAGTCATCCAGTTGGATTCTAAAGACGTAGACTATGGAGTCATCCAGTTGGATTCTAAAGACGTAGACTATGGAGTCATCCAGTTGGATTCTAAAGACGTAGACAATGAAGTCATCCAGTTGGATTCTAAAGACGTAGACTATGGGGTCATCCAGTTGGATTCTAAAGATGTAGACTATGGAGTCATCCAGTTGGATTCTAAAGGCATGGACTATGCAGTCATCCAGTTGGATTCTAAAGACGTAGACTATGGAGTCATCCAGTTGGATTCTAAAGACGTAGACTATGCAGTCATCCAGTTGGAACCTAAAGACATAGACTATGGTGTCATCCAGTTGGATTCTAAAGACGTAGACTATGCAGTCATCCAGTTGGATTCTAAAGACGTAGACTATGGAGTCAGCCAGTTTGATTCTAAAGACGTAGACTATGGAGTCATCCAGTTGGATTCTAAAGACGTAGACTATGGAGTCATCCAGTTGGATTCTAAAGACGTAGACTATGGAGTCATCCAGTTGGATTCTAAAGACGTAGACAATGAAGTCATCCAGTTGGATTCTAAAGACGTAGACTATGGGGTCATCCAGTTGGATTCTAAAGATGTAGACTATGGAGTCATCCAGTTGGATTCTAAAGGCATGGACTATGCAGTCATCCAGTTGGATTCTAAAGACGTAGACTATGCAGTCATCCAGTTGGATTCTAAAGGCATGGACTATGCAGTCATCCAGTTGGATTCTAAAGACGTAGACTATGGAGTCATCCAGTTGGATTCTAAAGACGTAGACTATGGGGTCATCCAGTTGGATTCTAAAGACGTAGACTATGGGGTCATCCAGTTGGATTCTAAAGACATAGACTATGGAGTCATCCAGTTGGATTCTAAACACGTAGACCTTGGAGTCATCCAGTTGGATTCTAAAGATGTAGACTATGGAGTCATCCAGTTGGATTCTAAAGACATAGACTATGGTGTCATCCAGTTGGATTCTAAAGATTTAGACTCTGGAGGTATCCAGTTGGATTCTAAAGACGTAGACTATGGAGTCAGCCAGTTTGATTCTAAAGACGTAGACTATGGAGTCATCCAGTTGGATTCTAAAGACGTAGACTATGGAGTCATCCAGTTGGATTCTAAAGACGTAGACTATGGAGTCATCCAGTTGGATTCTAAAGACGTAGACAATGAAGTCATCCAGTTGGATTCTAAAGACGTAGACTATGGGGTCATCCAGTTGGATTCTAAAGATGTAGACTATGGAGTCATCCAGTTGGATTCTAAAGGCATGGACTATGCAGTCATCCAGTTGGATTCTAAAGACGTAGACTATGCAGTCATCCAGTTGGATTCTAAAGGCATGGACTATGCAGTCATCCAGTTGGATTCTAAAGACGTAGACTATGGAGTCATCCAGTTGGATTCTAAAGACGTAGACTATGGGGTCATCCAGTTGGATTCTAAAGACGTAGACTATGGGGTCATCCAGTTGGATTCTAAAGACGTAGACTATGGAGTCATCCAGTTGGAACCTAAAGACATAGACTATGGTGTCATCCAGTTGGATTCTAAAGATTTAGACTCTGGAGGTATCCAGTTGGATTCTAAAGACGTAGACTATGCAGTCATCCAGTTGGATTCTAAAGACGTAGACTATGGAGTCAGCCAGTTTGATTCTTAAGACGTAGACTATGGAGTCATCCAGTTGGATTCTAAAGACGTAGACTATGGAGTCATCCAGTTGGATTCTAAAGACGTAGACTATGGAGTCATCCAGTTGGATTCTAAAGACGTAGACAATGAAGTCATCCAGTTGGATTCTAAAGACGTAGACTATGGGGTCATCCAGTTGGATTCTAAAGATGTAGACTATGGAGTCATCCAGTTGGATTCTAAAGGCATGGACTATGCAGTCATCCAGTTGGATTCTAAAGACGTAGACTATGCAGTCATCCAGTTGGATTCTAAAGGCATGGACTATGCAGTCATCCAGTTGGATTCTAAAGACGTAGACTATGGAGTCATCCAGTTGGATTCTAAAGACGTAGACTATGGGGTCATCCAGTTGGATTCTAAAGACGTAGACAATGGGGTCATCCAGTTGGATTCTAAAGACGTAGACTATGGAGTCATCCAGTTGGATTCTAAAGACGTAGACAATGAAGTCATCCAGTTGGATTCTAAAGACGTAGACTATGGGGTCATCCAGTTGGATTCTAAAGATGTAGACTATGGAGTCATCCAGTTGGATTCTAAAGGCATGGACTATGCAGTCATCCAGTTGGATTCTAAAGACGTAGACTATGCAGTCATCCAGTTGGATTCTAAAGGCATGGACTATGCAGTCATCCAGTTGGATTCTAAAGACGTAGACTATGGAGTTATCCAGTTGGATTCTAAAGACGTAGACTATGGGGTCATCCAGTTGGATTCTAAAGACGTAGACTATGGGGTCATCCAGTTGGATTCTAAAGATGTAGACTATGGAGTCATCCAGTTGGAACCTAAAGACATAGACTATGGTGTCATCCAGTTGGATTCTAAAGATTTAGACTCTGGAGGTATCCAGTTGGATTCTAAAGACGTAGACTATGCAGTCATCCAGTTGGATTCTAAAGACGTAGACTATGGAGTCAGCCAGTTTGATTCTAAAGACGTAGGCTATGGAGTCATCCAGTTGGATTCTAAAGACGTAGACTATGGAGTCATCCAGTTGGATTCTAAAGACGTAGACTATGGAGTCATCCAGTTGGATTCTAAAGACGTAGACAATGAAGTCATCCAGTTGGATTCTAAAGACGTAGACTATGGGGTCATCCAGTTGGATTCTAAAGATGTAGACTATGGAGTCATCCAGTTGGATTCTAAAGGCATGGACTATGCAGTCATCCAGTTGGATTCTAAAGACGTAGACTATGCAGTCATCCAGTTGGATTCTAAAGGCATGGACTATGCAGTCATCCAGTTGGATTCTAAAGACGTAGACTATGGAGTCATCCAGTTGGATTCTAAAGACGTAGACTATGGGGTCATCCAGTTGGATTCTAAAGACGTAGACTATGGGGTCATCCAGTTGGATTCTAAAGACATAGACTATGGAGTCATCCAGTTGGATTATAAAGATGTAGACTATGGAGTCATCCTGATGGATTCTAAAGACGTAGACTATGGAGTCATCCAGTTGGATTCTAAAGATGTAGACTATGGAGTCATCCAGTTGGATTCTAAAGACATAGACTATGTAGTCATCCAGTTGGATCCTAAAGATGTAGACTATGGAGTCATCCTGATGGATTCTAAAGACGTAGACTATGGAGTCATCCAGTTGGATTCTAAACACGTAGACCTTGGAGTCATCCAGTTGGATTCTAAATACGTAGACTATGCAGTCCTCCAGTTGGATTCTAAAGATGTAGACTATGGAGTCATCTAGTTGGATTCTAAAGACGTAGACTATGGTGTCATCCAGTTGGATTCTAAAGATTTAGGCTCTGGAGGTATCCAGTTGGATTCTAAAGATGTAGACTATGCAGTCATCCAGTTGGATTCTAAACACGTAGACCTTGGAGTCATCCAGTTGGATTCTAAAGATGTAGACTATGCAGTCATCCAGTTGGATTCTAAAGATGTAGACTATGGAGTCATCCAGTTGGATTCTAAAGACGTAGACTATGGAGTCATCCAGTTGGATTCTAAAGACGTAGACTATGGAGTCATTAAGTTGGATTCTAAAGACATAGACTATGGAGTCATCCAGTTGGATTCTAAAGATGTAGACTATGGAGTCATCCAGTTGGATTATAAAGATGTAGACTATGGAGTCATTCTGATGGATTCTAAAGACGTAGACTATGGAGTCATCCAGTTGGATTCTAAAGACGTAGACTATGGAGTCATCCAGTTGGATTCTAAAGACGTAGAGAATGAAGTCATCCAGTTGGATTCTAAAGACATAGACTATGTAGTCATCCAGTTGGATTCTAAAGACGTAGACTATGGAGTCATCCAGTTGGATTCTAAAGACGTAGAGAATGAAGTCATCCAGTTGGATTCTAAAGACATAGACTATGTAGTCATCCAGTTGGATTCTAAAGACGTAGACTATGGAGTCATCCAGTTGGATTCTAAAGACGTAGACTATGGAGTCATCCAGTTGGATTCTAAAGATGTAGACAATGGAGTCATCCTGATGGATTCTAAAGATGTAGACTATGGTGTCATCTACTTGGATTCTAAACACGTAGACCTTGGAGTCATCCAGTTGGATTCTAAAGACGTAGACTATGCAGTCATCAAGTTGGATTCAAAAGATGTAGACTATGGAGTCATCTAGTTGGATTCTAAAGACGTAGACTATGGTGTCATCCAGTTGGATTCTAAAGATTTAGACTCTGGAGGTATCCAGTTGGATTCTAAAGACGTAGACTATGCAGTCATCCAGTTGGATTCTAAACACGTAGACCTTGGAGTCATCCAGTTGGATTCTAAAGACGTAGACTATGGGGTCATCCAGTTGGATTCTAAAGATGTAGACTATGGAGTCATCCAGTTGGATTCTAAAGGCATGGACTATGCAGTCATCCAGTTGGATTCTAAAGACGTAGACTATGGAGTCATCCAGTTGGATTCTAAAGACGTAGACTATGGGGTCATCCAGTTGGATTCTAAAGACGTAGACTATGGTGTCATCCAGTTGGATTCTAAAGATTTAGACTCTGGAGGTATCCAGTTGGATTCTAAAGACGTAGACTATGCAGTCATCCAGTTGGATTCTAAACACGTAGACCTTGGAGTCATCCAGTTGGATTCTAAAGATGTAGACTATGGAGTCATCCAGTTGGATTCTAAAGACATAGACTATGGTGTCATCCAGTTGGATTCTAAAGATTTAGACTCTGGAGGTATCCAGTTGGATTCTAAAGACGTAGACTATGCAGTCATCCAGTTGGATTCTAAAGACGTAGACTATGGAGTCAGCCAGTTTGATTCTAAAGACGTAGACTATGGAGTCATCCAGTTGGATTCTAAAAACGTAGACTATGGAGTCATCCAGTTGGATTCTAAAGACGTAGACTATGGAGTCAGCCAGTTTGATTCTAAAGACGTAGACTATGGAGTCATCCAGTTGGATTCTAAAGACGTAGACTATGGAGTCATCCAGTTGGATTCTAAAGACGTAGACTATGGAGTCATCCAGTTGGATTCTAAAGACGTAGACAATGAAGTCATCCAGTTGGATTCTAAAGACGTAGACTATGGGGTCATCCAGTTGGATTCTAAAGATGTAGACTATGGAGTCATCCAGTTGGATTCTAAAGGCATGGACTATGCAGTCATCCAGTTGGATTCTAAAGACGTAGACTATGGAGTCATCCAGTTGGATTCTAAAGACGTAGACTATGCAGTCATCCAGTTGGATTCTAAAGATGTAGACTATGCAGTCATCCAGTTGGATTCTAAAGGCATGGACTATGCAGTCATCCAGTTGGATTCTAAAGACGTAGACTATGGAGTCATCCAGTTGGATTCTAAAGACGTAGACTATGGGGTCATCCAGTTGGATTCTAAAGGCGTAGACTATGGGGTCATCCAGTTGGATTCTAAAGACGTAGACTATGGAGTCATCCAGTTGGAACCTAAAGACATAGACTATGGTGTCATCCAGTTGGATTCTAAAGATTTAGACTCTGGAGGTATCCAGTTGGATTCTAAAGACGTAGACTATGCAGTCATCCAGTTGGATTCTAAAGACGTAGACTATGGAGTCAGCCAGTTTGATTCTAAAGACGTAGACTATGGAGTCATCCAGTTGGATTCTAAAGACGTAGACTATGGAGTCATCCAGTTGGATTCTAAAGACGTAGACTATGGAGTCATCCAGTTGGATTCTAAAGACGTAGACAATGAAGTCATCCAGTTGGATTCTAAAGACGTAGACTATGGGGTCATCCAGTTGGATTCTAAAGATGTAGACTATGGAGTCATCCAGTTGGATTCTAAAGGCATGGACTATGCAGTCATCCAGTTGGATTCTAAAGATGTAGACTATGGAGTCATCCAGTTGGATTCTAAAGGCATGGACTATGCAGTCATCCAGTTGGATTCTAAAGACGTAGACTATGGAGTCATCCAGTTGGATTCTAAAGACGTAGACTATGCAGTCATCCAGTTGGATTCTAAAGATGTAGACTATGCAGTCATCCAGTTGGATTCTAAAGGCATGGACTATGCAGTCATCCAGTTGGATTCTAAAGACGTAGACTATGGAGTCATCCAGTTGGATTCTAAAGACGTAGACTATGGGGTCATCCAGTTGGATTCTAAAGGCGTAGACTATGGGGTCATCCAGTTGGATTCTAAAGACGTAGACTATGGAGTCATCCAGTTGGAACCTAAAGACATAGACTATGGTGTCATCCAGTTGGATTCTAAAGATTTAGACTCTGGAGGTATCCAGTTGGATTCTAAAGACGTAGACTATGCAGTCATCCAGTTGGATTCTAAAGACGTAGACTATGGAGTCAGCCAGTTTGATTCTAAAGACGTAGACTATGGAGTCATCCAGTTGGATTCTAAAGACGTAGACTATGGAGTCATCCAGTTGGATTCTAAAGACGTAGACTATGGAGTCATCCAGTTGGATTCTAAAGACGTAGACAATGAAGTCATCCAGTTGGATTCTAAAGACGTAGACTATGGGGTCATCCAGTTGGATTCTAAAGATGTAGACTATGGAGTCATCCAGTTGGATTCTAAAGGCATGGACTATGCAGTCATCCAGTTGGATTCTAAAGACGTAGACTATGCAGTCATCCAGTTGGATTCTAAAGGCATGGACTATGCAGTCATCCAGTTGGATTCTAAAGACGTAGACTATGGAGTCATCCAGTTGGATTCTAAAGACGTAGACTATGGGGTCATCCAGTTGGATTCTAAAGACGTAGACTATGGGGTCATCCAGTTGGATTCTAAAGACATAGACTATGGAGTCATCCAGTTGGATTCTAAACACGTAGACCTTGGAGTCATCCAGTTGGATTCTAAAGATGTAGACTATGGAGTCATCCAGTTGGATTCTAAAGACATAGACTATGGTGTCATCCAGTTGGATTCTAAAGATTTAGACTCTGGAGGTATCCAGTTGGATTCTAAAGACGTAGACTATGGAGTCAGCCAGTTTGATTCTAAAGACGTAGACTATGGAGTCATCCAGTTGGATTCTAAAGACGTAGACTATGGAGTCATCCAGTTGGATTCTAAAGACGTAGACTATGGAGTCATCCAGTTGGATTCTAAAGACGTAGACAATGAAGTCATCCAGTTGGATTCTAAAGACGTAGACTATGGGGTCATCCAGTTGGATTCTAAAGATGTAGACTATGGAGTCATCCAGTTGGATTCTAAAGGCATGGACTATGCAGTCATCCAGTTGGATTCTAAAGACGTAGACTATGCAGTCATCCAGTTGGATTCTAAAGGCATGGACTATGCAGTCATCCAGTTGGATTCTAAAGACGTAGACTATGGAGTCATCCAGTTGGATTCTAAAGACGTAGACTATGGGGTCATCCAGTTGGATTCTAAAGACGTAGACTATGGGGTCATCCAGTTGGATTCTAAAGACGTAGACTATGGAGTCATCCAGTTGGAACCTAAAGACATAGACTATGGTGTCATCCAGTTGGATTCTAAAGATTTAGACTCTGGAGGTATCCAGTTGGATTCTAAAGACGTAGACTATGCAGTCATCCAGTTGGATTCTAAAGACGTAGACTATGGAGTCAGCCAGTTTGATTCTTAAGACGTAGACTATGGAGTCATCCAGTTGGATTCTAAAGACGTAGACTATGGAGTCATCCAGTTGGATTCTAAAGACGTAGACTATGGAGTCATCCAGTTGGATTCTAAAGACGTAGACAATGAAGTCATCCAGTTGGATTCTAAAGACGTAGACTATGGGGTCATCCAGTTGGATTCTAAAGATGTAGACTATGGAGTCATCCAGTTGGATTCTAAAGGCATGGACTATGCAGTCATCCAGTTGGATTCTAAAGACGTAGACTATGCAGTCATCCAGTTGGATTCTAAAGGCATGGACTATGCAGTCATCCAGTTGGATTCTAAAGACGTAGACTATGGAGTCATCCAGTTGGATTCTAAAGACGTAGACTATGGGGTCATCCAGTTGGATTCTAAAGACGTAGACAATGGGGTCATCCAGTTGGATTCTAAAGACGTAGACTATGGAGTCATCCAGTTGGATTCTAAAGACGTAGACAATGAAGTCATCCAGTTGGATTCTAAAGACGTAGACTATGGGGTCATCCAGTTGGATTCTAAAGATGTAGACTATGGAGTCATCCAGTTGGATTCTAAAGGCATGGACTATGCAGTCATCCAGTTGGATTCTAAAGACGTAGACTATGCAGTCATCCAGTTGGATTCTAAAGGCATGGACTATGCAGTCATCCAGTTGGATTCTAAAGACGTAGACTATGGAGTTATCCAGTTGGATTCTAAAGACGTAGACTATGGGGTCATCCAGTTGGATTCTAAAGACGTAGACTATGGGGTCATCCAGTTGGATTCTAAAGATGTAGACTATGGAGTCATCCAGTTGGAACCTAAAGACATAGACTATGGTGTCATCCAGTTGGATTCTAAAGATTTAGACTCTGGAGGTATCCAGTTGGATTCTAAAGACGTAGACTATGCAGTCATCCAGTTGGATTCTAAAGACGTAGACTATGGAGTCAGCCAGTTTGATTCTAAAGACGTAGGCTATGGAGTCATCCAGTTGGATTCTAAAGACGTAGACTATGGAGTCATCCAGTTGGATTCTAAAGACGTAGACTATGGAGTCATCCAGTTGGATTCTAAAGACGTAGACAATGAAGTCATCCAGTTGGATTCTAAAGACGTAGACTATGGGGTCATCCAGTTGGATTCTAAAGATGTAGACTATGGAGTCATCCAGTTGGATTCTAAAGGCATGGACTATGCAGTCATCCAGTTGGATTCTAAAGACGTAGACTATGCAGTCATCCAGTTGGATTCTAAAGGCATGGACTATGCAGTCATCCAGTTGGATTCTAAAGACGTAGACTATGGAGTCATCCAGTTGGATTCTAAAGACGTAGACTATGGGGTCATCCAGTTGGATTCTAAAGACGTAGACTATGGGGTCATCCAGTTGGATTCTAAAGACATAGACTATGGAGTCATCCAGTTGGATTCTAAAGACGTAGACTATGGAGTCATCCAGTTGTTGGTACAGTAGGAGGAAAATAATTAATAGTCACTGTCTGCATCCCAAATGGCACCCTGTTCCCTATATGGGGGTATTAAATAAAGTTTAAAGTTAAATAAAGGTTAAATATAAACACCCATAGGGTCAAAAGCTGTGCAGTATGTAGAGATTAGGGTGCAATTTGGGATGCAGGTGTGTAGGAAGTAGTGAGTCATCTCCATGGCTCTGTATGACAGTAACGTCCTCTACTCCAATGATCTGAGGCCAAGGTACTGTAAGCCTGGAGACATACACACAGTAAGCTCCACAAAGAGGAGATGATGGAGGCATCGGTGCAGTGACAGGGAGGTGAGAGTGGTGAAAGCAAAATGAATGGAGGGATGGTGAGACAGAGAGAGCGAGAGAGAAAGGGAGGGAGGGAGAGAGAGAGGGAGGGAGAGAGAGAGAAAGAGAGATATACAGGACAGGGAATATAGAGAGGGGAAAGAGGGGATGGAGAAAGAAGGTAAGGCAAACAACAGGAAGCAATAAATAAATTATGAGGGGGATTGAATGCGGTTGAGAGAGCGAAAGAGTCTCTTCTCCTCTTATCCATGCTTTTCTGTGACAGACCAAAGTAAGGGTTACCATTGAAGCGCCTCAAAGCCCCCTTGTCTATGTAATCCAGGTAACGTGGCATGAATGAGCGATAGAACATCAAGCAAACCTCGCAACCGCCCACCAACAACTTGCACGCTAACTCACTATGCGGCAGCCACGACCGCCCCATGCCAGTCCCTCACCGCGTGCCGAGCAGCGCTTATCTGGGCTGACAAATCCTTCATTAAAAAACACTCTGTGGATTCACATGCATAAATCTCACAGGGCTACATGAGGATTGTTTGTTTATGTATACAGGTAAGATTCATTTAATCTGAGGATTGTGGTGTGCAGTGAGAGAGTATGGAGTATGTTTGTGTTATGGGAGGGGTGTGTCTATATGTTTGTGTTATGGGAGGGAGGTGTCTATATGTTTGTGTTATGGGAGGGGGTGTCTATATGTTTGTGTTATGGGAGGGGTGAGTCTATATGTTTGTGTTATGGGAGAGGGGTGTCTATATGTTTGTGTTATGGGAGGGGGGTGTCTATATGTTTGTGTTATGGGAGGGGGGTGTCTATATGTTTGTGTTATGGGAGGGGGTGTCTATATGTTTGTGTTATGGGAGACAGAGAGGAGGTGAGGAAAGAGGAGGTAGAGAGGAGGTGAGGAAGGAGTAGGGAGAGAGGGGTGAGGAAGGAGGAGGAGGCAGAGAGGAGGTGAGGAAGGAGGAGGGAGAGAGGAGGTGAGGAAAGAAGAGCGAGAGAGTGATGAGGAAGGAGGAGGCAGAGAGGATGTGAGGAAGGAGGAGGCAGAGAGGAGGTGAGGAATGAGAAGGGAGAGAGGAGGTGAGGAAGGAGGAGGTCAGAAAGGAGGTGAGAAAGGAGGACACAAACAGGAGGAGGCAGAGATGAGGTGAGATAGAAGGAGGGAGAGAGGGATGAGGAAGGAGGAGGCAGAGAGCAGGTGAGGGAGAAGGAGGGAAAGGGGTGAGGCAGGGGGTCGAGGTTTGTGATGGGGACAGGACTGAAGAGGGAGAAGTTGAGAAGTGATGCAGGGAGTGTGGAGACCCTCAAGGGTACATACAGTGGCCTCATGAATACAACACAAGCTCCCACTCATACATGCATACACACAGAAACAGAAGATGACTGTTAGTTACCACTGTTAGTTACCTTCAAATCCCTCTCTCTGTCCCCCCTCATACACATACAGTACGTAAACACACACAAGCACACATTCATACACACATGCAAACACACACACACTCACACCTAGCACTGCACCTCTATCTTCATCACCCCTCTCTATTAACCAGGACCTCATCACAGCAGAACCCTGAGGGCATCTCTCTCTCTCTCTCCCCTTTCTCTCCGCTCTTCTCCCCCTCTGTCCATCCAGTAGGAGGCACCCGGCACATGCAGTGAGCCCCAGAGCCCAGGGTCTTAATGAAGACTAATGCAAGGAATCAATTTCAACCACCTTCCCAACATCTGGCCAGTACCAGACTCCCTCACAGCGCCTCCCGTCTCCGCCACAATTAACACAGCAGCAGCTGAGGAGAGAAGAGAGAGAAGCTCCTCAAGACTAGACAAGACTCTCTCTTCCGGTGGAAGCTGGAATGTGTGCCTTGCAGAAGCTCCAACTTCCAGGTGGACATGTACTGTAGCAGCCTTGATAGTAAGGTTATATGGGTGTACAGTTACTTGGGAACCTTGCGTTTTAATAGAATGGCATTGTTGAAAACAGCAGGACGCGACTTGTAACACCTACTAATTTACTGCAATTGGCCCCATTTCTACGCAAATTTACATCAAATGGGAGTTAAATCTGTTGTGATATAACCTGGAATCGAGCCAGGGTCTGTAGTGACGCCTCTAGCACTGAGATGCAGTGCCACTCGGGAGCCCAGTCAAGCACACCTCAAACACTTTCTAGTCATGGACGTACAGCATGTATATGACCCAGGTCTGATACATATAGGTATAGATATACAGTATACTCCATGACTCCATCCAGCCATTAGCTCTGACACATACCAAACCCCCGATAGTTTACATCCCTGACTCTCACAGACTGCTCCTCTGAGTGCGCCCTGTAGTGTACTGTATGTAGAGTATAGCCCATAGGCAGAGCTGGGAGAGAAGTTGGCGTTCCAACTGTGTGTGTGTGTGTGTGTGTGTGTGTGTGTGTGTGTGTGTGTGTGTGTGTGTGTGTGTGTGTGTGTGTGTGTGTGTGTGTGTGTGTGTGTGTGTGTGTGTGTGTGTGTGTGTGTGTGTGTGTGTGTGTGTGTGTGTGTGTGTCAGTATGGAAGATAGAGGACATACACACCTTCCTCTCAGCCATTATGTGTTCCACTCCCATCAGCATGTGTCAAATCAGGGGAACCTTTTAAAACTGTCAAGGGTTTTGTACATTGATGCCCTGTGCATATGTGTGTGTGTGTGCGTGGGGGGGGGGGGACTATCGTCAGAATTAGGCTATCATCCATGTTTCTCAAATGTCCATTTTCTAAGTTGTTCCAAACGTCAAAGTGTTTACTGTTAAGTTTAGGCATTATCTCTGAATGTCTAAAGTTAGGGATAAGTTCAGGCATTAACTCTGAATGTGTAAAGTTAGGGATAGGTTCAGGCATTAACAATGATGTGTGTTCAGGGATAAGTTCAGGCATTAACAATGATGTGTGTTCAGGGATAAGTTCAGGAATTAACTCTGAATGTGTAAAGTTGGGGATAAGTTCAGGCATTAACAATGATGTGTGTTAAGTTAGGGATAAGTTCAGGCATTAACAATGATGTGTGTTAAGTTAGGGATAAGTGCAGGCATTAACTCTGAATGTGTAAAGTTAGGGATAAGTTCAGGCATTAACTCTGAATGTGTAAAGTTAGGGATAAGTTCAGGCATTAACAATGATGTGTGTTAAGTTAGGGATAAGTTCAGGCATTAACTCTGAATGTGTAAAGTTAGGGATAAGTTCAGGCATTAACAATGATGTGTGTTCAGGGATAAGTGCAGGCATTAACTCTGAATGTGTAAAGTTAGGGATAAGTTCAGGCATTAACTCTGAATGTGTAAAGTTTGCGATAAGTTCAGGCATTAACTCTGAATGTGTAAAGTTAGGGATAAGTTCAGGCATTAACAAGGATGTGTGTTAAGTTAGGGATAAGTTCAGGCATTAACAATGATGTGTGTTAAGTTAGGGATAAGTTCAGGCATTAACAATGATGTGTGTTCAGGGATAAGTTCAGGTATTAACTCTGAATGTGTAAAGTTAGGGATAAGTTCAGGCATTAACTCTCAATGTGTAAAGTTAGGGATAAGTTCAGGCATTAACAATGATGTGTGGTCAGGGATAAGATCAGGCATTAACTCTGAATGTGTAAAGTTAGGGATGAGATCAGGCATTAACAATAATGTGTGTTCAGGGATAAGTGCAGGCATTAACTCTGAATGTGTAAAGTTAGGGATAAGTTCAGGCATTAACTCTGAATGTGTAAAGTTAGGGATAAGTTCAGGCACTAACAATGATGTGTGGTCAGGGATAAGTTCAGGCATTAACTCTGAATGTGTAAAGTTAGGGATAAGTTCAGGCATTAACTCTGAATGTGTAAAGTTAGGTATAGGTTCAGGCATTAACTCTGAATGTGTAAAGTTAGGGACAAGTTCAGGCATTAACTCTGAATGTGTAAAGTTAGGGATGAGTTCAGGCATTAAATCTGAATGTGTAAAGTTAGGGATAAGTTCAGGCATTAACTCTGAATGTGTAAAGTTAGGGATAAGTTCAGGCATTAACAATGATGTGTGGTCAGGGATAAGTTCAGGCATTAACTCTGAATGTGTAAAGTTCGGGATAAGTTCAGGTTCTTAAGGTTAGGCATTAACTCTGAATGGTTAAGGTAAGGGTTAACGTTTGGGAGAGGCTTAAAAAAAGCCCTTTCTATTATTGGATTCAAACATGCAACCTTTGGAATCAGAGGCAGATCCTTACGCCCATCTACCATCCCAGTCCACAATACCATAGCAAATCCAAAACCTACTCGAAAGTTACTGCGCTCACTGTTGCCCCTAGTGGCAGGTTTCCACATCATCTCCCGACATCCACAGACATGGATGGACGTTGAATACTGACTTGTATCACAGGTGACCTTCAAGTGTGTGTGTGGGGATGTTTGCAGAGGGTGGTGTACATGGACAGTGTGTGTATGTGTATGTGTGTGTGTGTGTGTGTGTGTGTGTGTGTGTGTGTGTGTGTGTGTGTGTGTGTGTGTGTGTCTGTGTGTGTGTGTGTGTGTGTGTGTGTGTGTGTGTGTGTGTGTGTGTGTGTGTGTGTGTGTGTGTGTGTGTGTGTGTGTGTGTGTGTGTGTGTGTGTGTGCGTGTGTGTGTGCGCTCACACTTACACCTTCCTTTGGTATACAACCCTCTCCCTACCCTCATAGCCTATAGCTCCTCTGTCTTCCACATTTCCTCACCTGTTCTGGCTAGTCTTCAGCTGAAGTGAGTCTTCAGCAATTAGCCGTAGCCTGTAGCTGAGAGGTAACCCAGTAGCACGGACTAGCAGAGGCCCACCCACCAGCTCCTCTCCTCTCTCTGAACCCAGGTGAGACAGACACTAGCTAGGATCAATCCCTCTCGCACACCCACTACCTCCCATCCTCTCTGCTCAGTTTGAATGGAGGACTGAGGCGAGGTGGGGGGGCCTCTGACTGAGTTCACAGAGACACTTCTATGGCGCTGTCGTGTGGGCAGCCCACTCTGTGTGTTCAGCACTACGTGTGAGAGATACTCTGCGGTTTCTCTGGATGGTGTGTTTGCAGTGGGCTTTAGCGTGTCTGGTTTGTACAGGATGGTTGGTAGGAAGATGGTGGCCTGCAGGAGAGCTGTATCTCTGCTGCCCCTCACAGGAGCTGACATGGAACTGCAGGTAGAGTGGTGGTGGAGGAGGCGGGGCTGATGTTCCTCGGCATAACCCTCTGTCTTCCATTCTGTAAGTCATAGTCAGCTTCTCCCTCGCTTTCCCTCACTCATTACTCCACACACTCTCGCTCGATAGTCTCTATTCAGCAGCTAACATTAAGAGAGAGGTGCAACACTAACCAATCCCCAGTGAGCTGCACCACTTAAGGAAATACATTGAGTCTAATATGGTGACTATGAGCCCTGAAGATCCTTATAGAGCACTGTAAGGTACTTAACATGCTGCCAACACCGCTCGCATTACATGTGCAAGCGTTGCTAAATAAATGTGCACTTATATGTTATTCAATAATTTCATCCAAAGTGCTCGCACGCGTAAACGATTGGCTGCGTAGCCAGGCGATAAAATACAACTTGGTTATATTTTAGATGCTTGACATGCTGCAAGTCCCATCTCTCCCATCTCCTTAGAAGCATATACCAAAATGGATGATTGAAAGATGAACTCCACTCCAGTTGGTGGTGGTAATGCACCTTAAAGTTGGTTGCCCACCGCCATATAACGTCCACAGAAGAAAAAGAAGACTTAAGGAGGAGAGATTACTAGAAACAAACTAGGTTTTCCTTTTATCTGTGGATTAATTGTCGGAGTAGAGAACACACGATTTTGTGTGACTCAAAATGGGTCAAAATTCTACAAAGATCTGAAGACCTTGTGCATTTCAGGTAAAATAACAACCCAATGTATATACTGTATCCCAGGAAAAATTAGCTAGCAACAGCAAACTAGCTAGCTAAATTGCCATACATGTTTAATGCTTTTGACCTGTCCCCAAATTAATATAGTTGGTTCAGAGTTCGCTTTGACGTTTTTTAACCTGCGTGTCCTGATCACGTCTGGTGTGGACGGACAAAATCAATATGCACGCGATGGCGCAGGCACGTGCCTGGTGTAGTCAGCATGTAAAGGGTCAACAGGAGAAACAGTGTGAGTAGCCGTAGGTGCTCTCCATGGTCCTGAAAATAATCTCAAATTAGCTCTCTGTGCTCCTGAGCCTTGAAAAGGCCCCATAGAGTTAAAGCTCACTTTAAGTGGATGTTCCTAGAGACACAACATGACGTTATGAGATGCTCTCCGTGGTCCTAAACTCTCCGTGGCCCCATGCAGATAAAACGGCTCTGATTGGTTGTGACCTGGAAAAACAACAAGGAGCTCCCCGGGTTCCTCAACAAACCACAGAGGCTAAAATGACCTTTCTGTGGTGGTGACAATATTAGACGTGGTTTAAGGGAGCTGTCCGTGGTTCTGAACATTTTACTGCACAGTAAAAAGACTCAAAACTGCTACAGCAAACAGCAGGAGCAGAGCCTGAGGCAGTTTTCAGATAAACACACACACACACACACACACACACACACACACACACACACACACACACACACACACACACACACACACACACACACACACACACACACACACACACACACACACACATACACACTCTCACACACACACACACACAGGGATAATAGAGGAACATCCATTTAGGAAAGAGGAGAGCATTAGGGAGATTTAATTTGCTTAATGAAGAACGCATCCCTCTTCTCTGTCTCTGTATGCCTATGCACTGTAGTGATGTATATTCCCCTCCGTCATATATCTCAGCATGTTGAGGTCTGTCTCTCCATATATCTCAGCATGTTGATGTCTGTCTCTCCATATATCTCATCATGTTGAGGTCTGTCTCTCCATATATCTCAGCATGTTGAGGTCTGTCTCTCCATATATCTCAGCATGTTGAGGTCTGTCTCTCCACATATCTCAGCATTTTGAGGTCTGTCTCTCTATATATATCACATCATGTTGAGGTCTGTCTCTCCATATATCTCATTATGTTGAGGTCTGTCTCTCCATATATCTCAGCATTTTGAGGTCTGTCTCTCCATATATCTCAGCATGATGAGGTCTGTCTCTACATATATCTCAGCATGTTGAGGTCTGTCTCTCCATATATCTCAGCATGTTGAGGTCTGTCTCTACATATATCTCAGCATGATGAGGTCTGTCTCTACATATATCTCAGCATGTTGAGGTCTGTCTCTCCATATATCTCAGCATGTTGAGGTCTGTCTCTACATATATCTCAGCATGATGAGGTCTGTCTCTACATATATCTCAGCATGTTGAGGTCTGTCTCTCCATATATCTCAGCATGATGAGGTCTGTCTCTCCATATATCTCAGCATGTTGAGGTCTGTCTCTCATATATCTCAGCATGTTGAGGTCTGTCTCTCCATATATCTCAGCATGTTGAGGTCTGTCTCTCCATAAATCTCAGCATGTTGAGGTCTGTCTCTCCATATATCTCAGCATGTTGAGGTCTGTCTCTCCATATATCTCAGCATGTTGAGGTCTGTCTCTCCATAAATCTCAGCATTTTGAGGTCTGTCTCTCCATATATCTCAGCATGTTGAGGTCTGTCTCTCCATATATCTCAGCATGTTGAGGTCTGTCTCTCCATATATCTCAGCATGTTGAGGTCTGTCTCTCCATATATCTCAGCATGATGAGGTCTGTCTCTCCATATATCTCAGCATGTTGAGGTCTGTCTCTCCATATATCTCAGCATGATGAGGTCTGTCTCTCCATATATCTCAGCATGATGAGGTCTGTCTCTCCATATATCTCAGCATGTTGAGGTCTGTCTCTCCATATATCTCAGCATGTTGAGGTCTGTCTCTCCATATATCTCAGCATGTTGAGGTCTGTCTCTCCATATATCTCATCATTTTGATGTCTGTCTCTCCATATATCTCAGCATGTTGAGGTCTGTTTCTCCTTATATCTCATCATGTTGAGGTCTTCTGGTAGCCTTGTGGTTAGAGCGTTGGGTTAGTAACCGAAAGGTTGCAAGTTCAAATCCCCAACCTGACAAGGTACAAATCTGTTGTTCTGCCCCTGAACAAGGCAGTTAACCCACTGTCCCTAGGCTTTCATTGAAAATAAGAATTTGTTATTAACTGACTTGCCAAGTTAAATAAATAAATTTTAAAATTTTAAAATATCTCAGCATGTTGAGTTCTGTCTCTCCATAAATCTCAGCATGTTGAGGTCTGTCTCTCCATATATCTCAGCATGTTGAGGTCTGTCTCTCCATATATCTCAGCATGTTGAGGTCTGTCTCTCCATATATCTCAGCATGATGAGGTCTGTCTCTCCATATATCTCAGCATGTTGAGGTCTGTCTCTCCATATATCTCAGCATGTTGAGGTCTGTCTCTCCATAAATCTCAGCATGTTGAGGTCTGTCTCTCCATATATCTCAGCATGTTGAGGTCTGTCTCTCCATATATCTCCGCATGTTGAGGTCTGTCTCTCCATAAATCTCAGCATTTTGAGGTCTGTCTCTCCATATATCTCAGCATGTTGAGGTCTGTCTCTCCATATATCTCAGCATGTTGAGGTCTGTCTCTCCATATATCTCAGCATGTTGAGGTCTGTCTCTCCATAAATCTCAGCATGTTGAGGTCTGTCTCTCCATATATCTCAGCATGATGAGGTCTGTCTCTCCATATATCTCAGCATGTTGAGGTCTGTCTCTCCATAAATCTCAGCATGTTGAGGTCTGTCTCTACATATATCTCAGCATGTTGAGGTCTGTCTCTACATATATCTCAGCATGTTGAGGTCTGTCTCTACAAATATCTCAGCATGATGAGGTCTGTCTCTCCATATATCTCAGCATGATGAGGTCTGTCTCTCCATAAATCTCAACATGTTGAGGTCTGTCTCTACATATATCTCAGCATGTTGAGGTCTGTTTCTCCACATATCTCAGCATGTTGAGGTCTGTCTCTCCATATATCTCAGCATGATGAGGTCTGTCTCTACATATATCTCAGCATGTGAGGTCTGTCTCTCCATATATCTCAGCATGTTGAGGTCTGTCTCTCCATATATGTCAGCATGATGAGGTCTGTCTCTCCATATATCTCAGCATGTGAGGTCTGTCTCTCCATATATCTCAGCATGATGAGGTCTGTCTCTCCATATATCTCAGCATGATGAGGTCTGTCTCTACATATATCTCAGCATGTTGAGGTCTGTCTCTTCATATCTCAGCATGATGAGGTCTGTCTCTACATATATCTCAGCATGATGAGGTCTGTCTCTACATATATCTCAGCATGTTGAGGTCTGTCTCTACATATATCTCAGCATGATGAGGTCTGTCTCTACATATATCTCAGCATGTTGAGGTCTGTCTCTCCATATATCTCAGCATGTTGAGGTCTGTCTCTCCATATATCTCAGCATGTTGAGGTCTGTCTCTCCATATATCTCAGCATGTTGAGGTCTGTCTCTCCATATATCTCAGCATGTTGAGGTCTGTCTCTTCCTAAATCTCAGCATGTTGAGGTCTGTTCTCCATATATCTCAGCATGTTGAGGTCTGTCTCTCCATATATCTCAGCATGTTGAGGTCTGTCTCTCCATAAATCTCAGCATTTTGAGGTCTGTCTCTACATATATCTCAGCATGATGAGGTCTGTCTCTACATATATCTCAGCATGTTGAGGTCTGTCTCTCCATATATCTCAGCATGTTGAGGTCTGTCTCTACATATATCTCAGCATGATGAGGTCTGTCTCTACATATATCTCAGCATGTTTGAGGTCTGTCTCTCCATATTATCTCAGCATGATGAGGTCTGTCTCTCCATAAATCTCAGATTTTGGGTCTCATTATCTCAGCATTGGTCTGTCTCTCCATATATCTCAGCATGTTGAGGTTCCTGTCTCTCCATATATCTCAGCATGTTGAGGTCTGTCTCTCCATATATCTCAGCATGATGAGGTCTGTCTCTCCATATATCTCAGCATGTTTGAGGTCTGTCTCTCCATATATCTCAGCATGATGAGGTCTGTCTCTCCATATATCTCAGCATGATGAGGTCTGTCTCTCCATATATCTCAGCATGTTGAGGTCTGTCCTCTCCATATATCTCAGCATGTTGAGGTCTGTCTCTCCATATATCTCAGCATGTTGAGGTCTGTCTCTCCATATATCTCATCATTTTGATGTCTGTCTCTCCATATATCTCAGCATTTGAGGTCTGTTTCTCCTTATATCTCATCATGTTGAGGTCTTCTGGTAGCCTAGTGGTTAGAGCGTTGGGCTAGTAACCGAAAGGTTGCAAGTTCAAATCCCCAACCTGACAAGGTACAAATCTGTTGTTCTGCCCCTGAACAAGGCAGTTAACCCACTGTCCCTAGGCTTTCATTGAAAATAAGAATTTGTTATTAACTGACTTGCCAAGTTAAATAAATAAATACATTTTAAAATTTAAAATATCTCAGCATGTTGAGTTCTGTCCTCTCCATAATCTCAGCATGTTGAGGTCTGTCTCTCCATATATCTCAGCATGTGGAGGTCTGTCTCTCCATATATCTCAGCATGTTGAGGTCTGTCTCTCCATATATCTCAGCATGATGAGGTCTGTCTCTCCATATATCTCAGCTGTTGAGGTCTGTCTCTCCATATATCTCAGCATGTTGAGGTCTGTCTCTCCATAAATTCTCAGCATGTTGAGGTCTGTCTCTCCATATATCTCAGCATGTTGAGGGTCTGTCTCTCCATATATCTCCGCATGTTGAGGTCTGTCTCTCCATAAATCTCAGCATGTTGAGGTCTTGTCTCTCTCCATATATCTCAGCATGTTGAGGTCTGTCTCTCCATATATCTCAGCATGTTGAGGTCTGTCTCTCCATAAATCTCAGCATGTTGAGGTCTGTCTCTCCATATATCTCAGCATGATGAGGTCTGTCTCTCCATATATCTCAGCATGTTGAGGTCTGTCTCTCCATAAATCTCAGCATGTTGAGGTCTGTCTCTACATATATCTCAGCATGTTGAGGTCTGTCTCTACATATATCTCAGCATGTTGAGGTCTGTCTCTACATATATCTCAGCATGATGAGGTCTGTCTCTCCATATATCTCAGCATGATGAGGTCTGTCTCTCCATAAATCTCAACATGTTGAGGTCTGTCTCTACATATATCTCAGCATGTTGAGGTCTGTTTCTCCACATATCTCAGCATGTTGAGGTCTGTCTCTCCATATATATCAGCATGATGAGGTCTGTCTCTACATATATCTCAGCATGTTGAGGTCTGTCTCTCCATATATCTCAGCATGTTGAGGTCTGTCTCTCCATATATGTCGCATGATGAGGTCTGTCTCTACATATATCTCAGCATGTTGAGGTCTGTCTCTCTCCATATATCTCAGCATGATGAGGTCTGTCTCTCCATATATCTCAGCATGATGAGGTCTGTCTCTACATATATCTCAGCATGTTGAGGTCTGTCTCTTCATATCTCAGCATGATGAGGTCTGTCTCTACATATATCTCAGCATGATGAGGTCTGTCTCTACATATATCTCAGCATGTTGAGGTCTGTCTCTCCATATATCTCAGCATGATGAGGTCTGTCTCTCCATACATCTCAGCATGATGAGGTCTGTCTCTACATATATCTCAGCATGTTGAGGTCTGTCTCTCCATATATCTCAGCATGTTGAGGTCTGTCTCTTCCATATATCTCAGCATGTGAGGTCTGTCTCTCCATATATCTAGGCATTTGAGGTCTGTCTCTCCATATATCTCAGCATGTTGAGGTCTGTCTCTCCATATATCTCAGCATGATGAGGTCTGTCTCTCCATATATCTCAGCATGATGAGGTCTGTCTCTCCATAAATCTCAACATGTTGAGGTCTGTCTCTACATATATCTCAGCATGTGAGGTCTGTTTCTCCACATATCTCAGCATGTTGAGGTCTGTCTCTCCCATATATCTCAGCATGATGAGGTCTGTCTCTACATATATTCAGCATGTTGAGGTCTGGCTCTCCATATATCTCAGCATGTTGATGTCTGTCTCTCCATATATGTCAGCATGATGAGGTCTGTCTCTACATATATCTCAGCATGTTGAGGTCTGTCTCTCCATATATCTCAGCATGATGAGGTCTGTCTCTCCATATATCTCAGCATGATGAGGTCTGTCTCTACATATATCTCAGCATGTTGAGGTCTGTCTCTTCATATCTCAGCATGATGAGGTCTGTCTCTACATATATCTCAGCATGATGAGGTCTGTCTCTACATATATCTCAGCATGTTGAGGTCTGTCTCTCCATATATCTCAGCATGATGAGGTCTGTCTCTCCATACATCTCAGCATGATGAGGTCTGTCTCTACATATATCTCAGCATGTGAGGTCTGTCTCTCCATATATCTCAGCATGTTGAGGTCTGTCTCTCCATATATCTCAGCATGTTGAGGTCTGTCTCTCCATATATCTAGGCATTTTGAGGTCTGTCTCTCCATATATCTCAGCATGTTGAGGTCTGTCTCTCCATATATCTCAGCATGATGAGGTCTGTCTCTCCATATATCTCAGCATGTTGAGGTCTGTCTCTCCATATATCTCATTATGTTGAGGTCTGTCTCTCCATATATCTCAGCATGTTGAGGTCTGTCTCTCCATAAATCTCAGCATGTTGAGGTCTGTCTCTACATATATCTCAGCATGTTGAGGTCTGTCTCTACATATATCTCAGCATGTTGAGGTCTGTCTCTACATATATCTCAGCATGATGAGGTCTGTCTCTCCATATATCTCAGCATGATGAGGTCTGTCTCTCCATAAATCTCAACATGTTGAGGTCTGTCTCTACATATATCTCAGCATGTTGAGGTCTGTTTCTCCACATATCTCAGCATGTTGAGGTCTGTCTCTCCATATATCTCAGCATGATGAGGTCTGTCTCTACATATATCTCAGCATGTTGAGGTCTGTCTCTCCATATATCTCAGCATGTGTTGAGGTCTGTCTCTCCAATAATCTCAGCATGATGAGGTCTGTCTCTCCATAATCTCAGCATGTTGAGGTCTGTCTCTCCATATATCTCAGCATGTTGAGGTCTGTTTCTCCACATCTCTCAAGCATGTTTGAGGTCTGTCTCCCATATATATCAGCATGATGAGGTCTGTCTCTCACATATATCTCAGCATGTTGAGGTCTGTCTCTCCATATATCTCAGCATGTTGAGGTCTGTCTCTCCATATATGTCAGCATGATGAGGTCTGTCTCTACATATATCTCAGCATGTTGAGGTCTGTCTCTCCATATATCTCAGCATAGATGAGGTCTGTCTCTCCATATATCTCAGCATGATGAGGTCTGTCTCTACATATATCTCCAGCATGTTGAGGTCTGTCTCTTCATATCTCAGCATGATGAGGTCTGTCTCTCCATATATCTCAGCATGATGAGGTCTGTCTCTACATATATCTCAGCATGTTGAGGTCTGTCTCTCCATATATCTCAGCATGATGAGGTCTGTCTCTCCATATATCTCAGCATGATGAGGTCTGTCTCTACATATATCTCAGCATGTTGAGGTCTGTCTCTCCATATATCTCAGCATGTTGAGGTCTGTCTCTCCATATATCTCAGCATGTTGAGGTCTGTCTCTCCATATATCTCAGCATTTGAGGTCTGTCTCTCCATATATCTCAGCATGTTGAGGTCTGTCTCTCCATATATCTCAGCATGATGAGGTCTGTCTCTCCATATATCTCAGCATGATGAGGTCTGTCTCTCCATAAATCTCAGCATGTTGAGGTCTGTCTCTACATATATCTCAGCATGTTGAGGTCTGTCTCTCCATATATCTCAGCATGTTGAGGTCTGTCTCTCCATATATCTCAGCATGATGAGGTCTGTCTCTCCATATATCTCAGCATGTTTGAGGTCTGTCTCTCCATATATCTCAGCATGTTGATGTCTGGTCTCTCCATATATGTCAGCATGATGAGGTCTGTTCTCTACATATATCTCAGCATGTTGAGGTCTGTCTCTCCATATATCTCAGCATGATGAGGTCTGTCTCTCCATATATCTCAGCATGATGAGGTCTGTCTCTACATATATCTCAGCATGTTGAGGTCTGTCTCTCCATATCTCAGCATGATGAGGTCTGTCTCTACATATATCTCAGCATGATGAGGTCTGTCTCTACATATATCTCAGCATGTTGAGGTCTGTCTCTCCATATATCTCAGCATGTTGAGGTCTGTCTCTCCATACATCTCAGCATGATGAGGTCTGTCTCTACATATCTCAGCATGTTGAGGTCTGTCTCTCCATATATCTCAGCATGTTGAGGTCTGTCTCTCCATATATCTCAGCATGTTGAGGTCTGTCTCTCCATATATCTAGGCATTTTGAGGTCTGTCTCTCCATATATCTCAGCATGTTGAGGTCTGTCTCTCCATATATCTCAGCATGATGAGGTCTGTCTCTCCATATATCTCAGCATGTTGAGGTCTGTCTCTCCATATATCTCAGCATGTTGAGGTCTGTCTCTCCATATATCTCAGCATGTTGAGGTCTGTCTCTCCATATATCTCAGCATGTTGAGGTCTGTCTCTACATATATCTCAGCATGTTGAGGTCTGTCTCTACATATATCTCAGCATGTTGAGGTCTGTCTCTCCATATATCTCAGCATGATGAGGTCTGTCTCTCCATATATCTCAGCATGATGAGGTCTGTCTCTCCATATATCTCAGCATGTTGAGGTCTGTCTCTACATATATCTCAGCATGTTGAGGTCTGTCTCTCCACATATCTCAGCATGTTGAGGTCTGTCTCTCCATATATCTCAGCATGATGAGGTCTGTCTCTCCATATATCTCAGCATGTTGAGGTCTGTCTCTCCATATATCTCAGCATGTTGAGGTCTGTCTCTCCATATATCTCAGCATGTTGAGGTCTGTCTCTCCATATATCTCAGCATGTTGAGGTCTGTCTCTCCATATATCTCAGCATGTTGAGGTCTGTCTCTCCATATATCTCAGCATGTTGAGGTCTGTCTCTCCATATATCTCAGCATGTTGAGGTCTGTCTCTCCATATATCTCAGCATGTTGAGGTCTGTCTCTCCATATATCTCAGCATGTTGAGGTCTGTCTCTCCATATATCTCAGCATGTTGAGGTCTGTCTCTCCATATATCTCAGCATGTTGAGGTCTGTCTCTCCATAAATCTCAGCATGTTGAGGTCTGTCTCTCCATATATCTCAGCATGTTGAGGTCTGTCTCTCCATATATCTCAGCATGTTGAGGTCTGTCTCTCCATATATCTCAGCATGTTGAGGTCTGTCTCTCCATATATCTCAGCATGTTGAGGTCTGTCTCTCCATATATCTCAGCATGTTGAGGTCTGTCTCTCCATATATCTCAGCATGTTGAGGTCTGTCTCTCCATATATCTCAGCATGTTGAGGTCTGTCTCTACATATATCTCAGCATGTTGAGGTCTGTCTCTCCATATATCTCAGCATGTTGAGGTCTGTCTCTCCATATATCTCAGCATGTTGAGGTCTGTCTCTCCATATATCTCAGCATGTTGAGGTCTGTCTCTCCATAATCTCAGCATGTTGAGGTCTGTCTCTCCATATATCTCAGCATGTTGAGGTCTGTCTCTCCATATATCTCAGCATGTTGAGGTCTGTCTCTCCATATATCTCAGCATGTTGAGGTCTGTCTCTCCATATATCTCAGCATGTTGAGGTCTGTCTCTCCATATATCTCAGCATGTTGAGGTCTGTCTCTCCATATATCTCAGCATGATGAGGTCTGTCTCTCCATATATCTCAGCATGTTGAGGTCTGTCTCTCCATATATCTCAGCATGTTGAGGTCTGTCTCTCCATATATCTCAGCATGATGAGGTCTGTCTCTCCATATATCTCAGCATGTTGAGGTCTGTCTCTCCATATCTCAGCATGTTGAGGTCTGTCTCTACATATATCTCAGCATGTTGAGGTCTGTCTCTCCATATATCTCAGCATGTTGAGGTCTGTCTCTCCATATATCTCAGCATGATGAGGTCTGTCTCTCCATATATCTCAGCATGTTGAGGTCTGTCTCTCCATATATCTCAGCATGTTGAGGTCTGTCTCTCCATATATCTCAGCATGTTGAGGTCTGTCTCTCCATATATCTCAGCATGTTGAGGTCTGTCTCTCCATATATCTCAGCATGTTGAGGTCTGTCTCTCCATATATCTCAGCATGTTGAGGTCTGTCTCTCCATATATCTCAGCATGATGAGGTCTGTCTCTCCATATATCTCAGCATGTTGAGGTCTGTCTCTCCATATATCTCAGCATGTTGAGGTCTGTCTCTACCATATATCTCAGCATGTTGAGGTCTGTCTCTCCATATATCTCAGCATGTTGAGGTCTGTCTCTCCATATATCTCAGCATGTTGAGGTCTGTCTCTACATATATCTCAGCATGTTGAGGTCTGTCTCTCCATATATCTCAGCATGTTGAGGTCTGTCTCTCCATATATCTCAGCATGAGTTGAGGTCTGTCTCTCCATATATCTCAGCATGTTGAGGTCTGTCTCTCCATATATCTCAGCATGTTGAGGTCTGTCTCTCCATATATCTCAGCATGTTGAGGTCTGTCTCTACATATATCTCAGCATGTTGAGGTCTGTCTCTCCATATCTCAGCATGTTGAGGTCTGTCTCTCCATATATCTCAGCATGTTGAGGTCTGTCTCTCCATATATCTCAGCATGTTGAGGTCTGTCTCTCCATATATCTCAGCATGTTGAGGTCTGTCTCTCCATATATCTCAGCATGTTGAGGTCTGTCTCTCCATATATCTCAGCATGTTGAGGTCTGTCTCTCCATATATCTCAGCATGTTGAGGTCTGTCTCTCCATATATCTCAGCATGTTGAGGTCTGTCTCTCCATATATTCTAGCATTTGAGGTCTGTCTCTCCATATATCTCAGCATGTTGAGGTCTGTCTCTCCATATATCTCAGCATGTTGAGGTCTGTCTCTCCATATATCTCAGCATGTTGAGGTCTGTCTCTCCATATATCTCAGCATGTTGAGGTCTGTCTCTCCATATATCTCAGCATGTTGAGGTCTGTCTCTCCATATATCTCAGCATGTTGAGGTCTGTCTCTCCATATATCTCAGCATGTTGAGGTCTGTCTCTCCATATATCTCAGCATGTTGAGGTCTGTCTCTCCATATTGTAGAGTCGTTGCTAGTAACCGAAAGGTCTGCATGTTCAAATCTGCTCTCCAAGGTACACATGTTGTTCTGTCCCTGAACAGGCAGTTTGACCCACTGTCTCTAGGCTGTCATTGAAATAAGAATTTGTTATTAACTGACTGCCATGTTAAATCAATTTGAATTTTAAAATATCTCAGCATGTTGAGTCTGTCTCTCCATAATCTCAGCATGTTGAGGTCTGTCTCTCCATATATCTCAGCATGTTGAGGTCTGTCTCTCCATATATCTCAGCAGTTGAGTTCTGTCTCTCCATAAATCTCAGCATGTTGAGGTCTGTCTCTCCATATATCTCAGCATGTTGAGGTCTGTCTCTCCATATATCTCAGCATGTTGAGGTCTGTCTCTCCATATATCTCAGCATGATGAGGTCTGTCTCTCCATATATCTCAGCATGTTGAGGTCTGTCTCTCCATATATCTCAGCATGTTGAGGTCTGTCTCTCCATAAATCTCAGCATGTTGAGGTCTGTCTCTCCATATATCTCAGCATGTTGAGGTCTGTCTCTCCATATATCTCAGCATGTTGAGGTCTGTCTCTCCATATATCTCAGCATGTTGAGGTCTGTCTCTCCATTTATCATCAGCATGTGGGTCTGTCTCTCCATATATCTCCCCGCATGTTGAGGTCTGTCTCTCCATAATCTCAGCAGTTTGAGGTCTGTCTCTCCATATATCTCAGCATGTTGAGGTCTGTCCTCTCCATATATCTCAGCAGGTTTGAGGTCTGTCTCTCCATATATCTCAGCATGTTGAGGTCTGTCTCTCCATAATCTCAGCATGTTGAGGTCTGTCTCTCCATATATCTCAGCATGAATGAGGTCTGTCTCTCCATATATCTCAGCATGTTGAGGTCGTCTCTCCATAATCTCAGCATGTTGAGGTCTGTCTCTACATATATCTCAGCATGTTGAGGTCTGTCTCTACACTATATCTCAGCATGTTGAGGTCTGTCTCTACATAATCTCATCATGATGAGTCTGTCTCTCCATATATCTCAGCATGATGAGGTCGGTCTCTCCATAAATCTCAACATGTTGAGGTCTGTCTCTACATAGATCTCAGCATGTGAGGTCTGTTCTTCTCCACATATCCTCAGCATGTTGAGGTCTGTCTCTCCATATATCTCAGCATGATGAGGTCTGTCTCTCCATATATCTCAGCATGATGAGGTCTGTTCTCGCATTATCTCAGCATGATGAGGTCTGTCTCTCCATATATCTCAAACATGTTGAAGGTCTGTCTCTACATATATCTTCAGCATGTTGAGGTTCTGTTTCTCCACATATCTCAGCATGTTGAGGATCTGTCTCTCCATATATCTCAGCATGTTGAGGTCTGTCTCTACATGTATCTCAGCATGTTGAGGTCTGGTCCTCTCCCATATATCTCAGCATGTTGAGGTCCTGTCCTCTCCATATATCTCAGCCATGATGAGGTCTGCTCTCTCCATAAATTCTCAAGCAATGTTGAGGTCTGTCCTCTCCATATATCTCAGCATGTTGAGGTCTGTCTCTCCATATATCTCAGCATGTTGAGGTCTGTCTCTCCATAATCTCAGCATTTGATGTCTGTCTCTCCATATATCTCAGCATGTTGAGGTCTGTCTCTCCATATATCTCAGCATGTTGCGGTCTGTCTCTCCATATATCTCAGCATGTTGAGGTCTGTCTCTCCATATATCTCAGCATGATGAGGTCTGTCCTCTCCATATATCTCAGCATGTTGAGGTCTGTCTCTCCATATATCTCAGCATGATGCAGTCTGTCTCTCCATATATCTCAGCATGATGAGGTCTGTCTCTCCATATATCTCAGCATGTTGAGGTCTGTCTCTCCATATATCTCAGCATGTTGGAGTCTGGTCTCTCCATATATCTCAGCATGTTGAGGTCTGTCTCTCCATATATCTCATCATTTTGATGTCTGTCTCTCCATATATCTCAGCATGTTGAGGTCTGTTTTCTCCTTATATCTCATCATGTTGAGGTCTTCTGGTAGCCTAGTGGTTAGAGCGTTGGGCTAGTAACCGAAAGGTTGCAAGTTCAAATCCGCAACCTGACAAGGTACAAATCTGTTGTTCTGGCCCCTGAACAAGGCAGTTAACCACTGTCCTAGGCTGTCATTGAAAATAAGAATTTGTTATTAACTGACTTGCCAAGTTAAATAAATTTTAAAATTTTAAAATATCTCAGCATGTTGAGTTCTGTCTCTCCATAAATCTCAGCATGTTGAGGTCTGTCTCTCCATATATCTCAGCATGTTGAGGTCTGTCTCTCCATATATCTCAGCATGTTGAGGTCTGTCTCTCCATATATCTCAGCATGTTGAGGTCTGTCTCTACATATATCTCAGCATGTTGAGGTCTGTCTCTCCATATATCTCAGCATGATGAGGTCTGTCTCTACTTATATCTCAGCATGATGAGGTCTGTCTCTACATATATCTCAGCATGTTGAGGTCTGTCTCTCCATATCTCAGCATGATGAGGTCTGTCTCTCCATATATCTCAGCATGATGAGGTCTGTCTCTACATATAGCTCAGCATGATGAGGTCTGTCCTCTACATATATCTCAGCATGTTGAGGTCTGTCTCTCCATATATCTCAGCATGATGAGGTCTGTCCTCTCCATACATCTCAGCATGATGAGGTCTGTCTCTACATATATCTCAGCATGTTGAGGTCTGTCTCTCCATATATCTCAGCATGTTGAGGTCTGTCTCTCCATATATCTCAGCATGTTGAGGTCTGTCTCTCCATATATCTCAGCATGTTGAGGTCTGTCTCTCCATATATCTCAGCATGTTGAGGTCTGTCTCTCCATATATCTCAGCATGATGAGGTCTGTCTCTCCATATATCTCAGCATGTTGAGGTCTGTCTCTCCATATATCTCAGCATGTTGAGGTCTGTCTCTCCATAAATCTCAGCATGTTGAGGTCTGTCTCTCCATATATCTCAGCATGTTGAGGTCTGTCTCTCCATATATCTCCGCATGTTGAGGTCTGTCTCTCCATAAATCTCAGCATTTGAGGTCTGTCTCTCCATATATCTCAGCATGTTGAGGTCTGTCTCTCCATATATCTCAGCATGTTGAGGTCTGTCTCTCCATATATCTCAGCATGTTGAGGTCTGTCTCTCCATATATCTCAGCATGTTGAGGTCTGTCTCTCCATATATGTCAGCATGATGAGGTCTGTCTCTACATATATCTCAGCATGTTGAGGTCTGTCTCTCCATATATCTCAGCATGATGAGGTCTGTCTCTACATATATCTCAGCATGATGAGGTCTGTCTCTACATATATCTCAGCATGTTGAGGTCTGTCTCTCCATATATCTCAGCATGATGAGGTCTGTCTCTCCATATATCTCAGCATGATGAGGTCTGTCTCTACTTATATCTCAGCATGATGAGGTCTGTCTCTACATATATCTCAGCATGTTGAGGTCTGTCTCTCCATATCTCAGCATGATGAGGTCTGTCTCTCCATATATCTCAGCATGATGAGGTCTGTCTCTACATATATCTCAGCATGATGAGGTCTGTCTCTACATATATCTCAGCATGTTGAGGTCTGTCCTCTCCATATATCTCAGCATGATGAGGTCTGTCTCTCCATACATCTCAGCATGATGAGGTCTGTCTCTACATATATCTCAGCATGTTGAGGTCTGTCTCTCCATATATCTCAGCATGTTGAGGTCTGTCTCTCCATATATCTCAGCATGTTGAGGTCTGTCTCTCCATATATCTAGGCATTTTGAGGTCTGTCTCTCCATATATCTCAGCATGTTGAGGTCTGTCTCTCCATATATCTCAGCATGATGAGGTCTGTCTCTCCATATATCTCAGAATGTTGAGGTCTGTCTCTCCATATATCTCATTATGTTGAGGTCTGTCTCTCCATATATCTCAGCATGTTGAGGTCTGTCTCTCCATAAATCTCAGCATGTGAGGTCTGTCTCTACATATATCTCAGCATGTTGAGGTCTGTCTCTACATATATCTCAGCATGTTGAGGTCTGTCTCTACATATATCTCAGCATGATGAGGTCTGTCTCTCCATATATCTCAGCATGATGAGGTCTGTCTCTCCATAAATCTCAACATGTTGAGGTCTGTCTCTACATATATCTCAGCATGTTGAGGTCTGTTTCTCCACATATCTCAGCATGTTGAGGTCTGTCTCTCCATATATCTCAGCATGATGAGGTCTGTCTCTACATATATCTCAGCATGTTGAGGTCTGTCTCTCCATATATATCAGCATGTTGAGGTCTGTCTCTCCATATATGTCAGCATGATGAGGTCTGTCTCTACATATATCTCAGCATGTTGAGGTCTGTCTCTCCATATATCTCAGCATGATGAGGTCTGTCTCTACATATATCTCAGCATGATGAGGTCTGTCTCTACATATATCTCAGCATGATGAGGTCTGTCTCTACATATATCTCAGCATGATGAGGTCTGTCTACATATATCTCAGCATGTTGAGGTCTGTCTCTCCATATATCTCAGCATGATGAGGTCTGTCTCTCCATATATCTCAGCATGATGAGGTCTGTCTCTACATATATCTCAGCATGAGGTCTGTCTCTACATATATCTCAGCATGTTGAGGTCTGTCTCTCCATATATCTCAGCATGATGAGGTCTGTCTCCTCCATACATCTCAGCATGATGAGGTCTGTCTCTACATATATCTCATCATGTTGAGGTCTGTCTCTCCATATATCTCAGCATGTTGAGGTCTATCTCTCCATATATCTCAGCATGTTGAGGTCTGTCTCTCCATATATCTCAGCATGTTGAGGTCTGTCTCTCCATATATCTCATCATGTTGAGGTCTGTCTCTCCATATATCTCAGCATGTTGAGGTCTGTCTCTCCATATATCTCAGCATGTTGAGGTCTGTCTCTCCATATATCTCAGCATGTTGAGGTCTGTCTCTCCATATATGTCAGCATGATGAGGTCTGTCTCTACATATATCTCAGCATGTTGAGGTCTGTCTCTCCATATATCTCAGCATGATGAGGTCTGTCTCTACATATATCTCAGCATGATGAGGTCTGTCTCTACATATATCTCAGCATGTTGAGGTCTGTCTCTCCATATATCTCAGCATGATGAGGTCTGTCTCTCCATATATCTCAGCATGATGAGGTCTGTCTCTACTTATATCTCAGCATGATGAGGTCTGTCTCTACATATATCTCAGCATGTTGAGGTCTGTCTCTCCATATCTCAGCATGATGAGGTCTGTCTCTCCATATATCTCAGCATGATGAGGTCTGTCTCTACATATATCTCAGCATGATGAGGTCTGTCTCTACATATATCTCAGCATGTTGAGGTCTGTCTCTCCATATATCTCAGCATGATGAGGTCTGTCTCTCCATACATCTCAGCATGATGAGGTCTGTCTCTACATATATCTCAGCATGTTGAGGTCTGTCTCTCCATATATCTCAGCATGTTGAGGTCTGTCTCTCCATATATCTCAGCATGTTGAGGTCTGTCTCTCCATATATCTAGGCATTTTGAGGTCTGTCTCTCCATATATCTCAGCATGTTGAGGTCTGTCTCTCCATATATCTCAGCATGATGAGGTCTGTCTCTCCATATATCTCAGAATGTTGAGGTCTGTCTCTCCATATATCTCATTATGTTGAGGTCTGTCTCTCCATATATCTCAGCATGTTGAGGTCTGTCTCTCCATAAATCTCAGCATGTTGAGGTCTGTCTCTACATATATCTCAGCATGTTGAGGTCTGTCTCTACATATATCTCAGCATGTTGAGGTCTGTCTCTACATATATCTCAGCATGATGAGGTCTGTCTCTCCATATATCTCAGCATGATGAGGTCTGTCTCTCCATAAATCTCAACATGTTGAGGTCTGTCTCTACATATATCTCAGCATGTTGAGGTCTGTTTCTCCACATATCTCAGCATGTTGAGGTCTGTCTCTCCATATATCTCAGCATGATGAGGTCTGTCTCTACATATATCTCAGCATGTTGAGGTCTGTCTCTCCATATATATCAGCATGTTGAGGTCTGTCTCTCCATATATGTCAGCATGATGAGGTCTGTCTCTACATATATCTCAGCATGTTGAGGTCTGTCTCTCCATATATCTCAGCATGATGAGGTCTGTCTCTACATATATCTCAGCATGATGAGGTCTGTCTCTACATATATCTCAGCATGATGAGGTCTGTCTCTACATATATCTCAGCATGATGAGGTCTGTCTACATATATCTCAGCATGTTGAGGTCTGTCTCTCCATATATCTCAGCATGATGAGGTCTGTCTCTCCATATATCTCAGCATGATGAGGTCTGTCTCTACATATATCTCAGCATGATGAGGTCTGTCTCTACATATATCTCAGCATGTTGAGGTCTGTCTCTCCATATATCTCAGCATGATGAGGTCTGTCTCTCCATACATCTCAGCATGATGAGGTCTGTCTCTACATATATCTCATCATGTTGAGGTCTGTCTCTCCATATATCTCAGCATGTTGAGGTCTATCTCTCCATATATCTCAGCATGTTGAGGTCTGTCTCTCCATATATCTCAGCATGTTGAGGTCTGTCTCTCCATATATCTCATCATGTTGAGGTCTGTCTCTCCATATATCTCAGCATGTTGAGGTCTGTCTCTCCATATATCTCAGCATGTTGAGGTCTGTCTCTCCATAAATCTCAGCATGTTGAGGTCTGTCTCTCCATATATCTCAGCATGTTGAGGTCTGTCTCTCCATATATCTCCGCATGTTGAGGTCTGTCTCTCCATAAATCTCAGCATTTTGAGGTCTGTCTCTCCATTTATCTCAGCATGTTGAGGTCTGTCTCTCCATATATCTCAGCATGTTCAGGTCTGTCTCTCCATATATCTCAGCATGTTGAGGTCTGTCTCTCCATAAATCTCAGCATGTTGAGGTCTGTCTCTCCATATATCTCAGCATGATGAGGTCTGTCTCTCCATATATCTCAGCATGTTGAGGTCTGTCTCTCCATAAATCTCAGCATGTTGAGGTCTGTCTCTACATATATCTCAGCATGTTGAGGTCTGTCTCTACATATATCTCAGCATGTTGAGGTCTGTCTCTACATATATCTCAGCATGATGAGGTCTGTCTCTCCATATATCTCAGCATGATGAGGTCTGTCTCTACATATATGTCAGCATGATGAGGTCTGTCTCTACATATATCTCAGCATGTTGAGGTCTGTCTCTCCATATATCTCAGCATGATGAGGTCTGTCTCTACATATATCTCAGCATGATGAGGTCTGTCTCTACATATATCTCAGCATGATGAGGTCTGTCTCTACATATATCTCAGCATGATGAGGTCTGTCTACATATATCTCAGCATGTTGAGGTCTGTCTCTCCATATATCTCAGCATGATGAGGTCTGTCTCTCCATATATCTCAGCATGATGAGGTCTGTCTCTACATATATCTCAGCATGATGAGGTCTGTCTCTACATATATCTCAGCATGTTGAGGTCTGTCTCTCCATATATCTCAGCATGATGAGGTCTGTCTCTCCATACATCTCAGCATGATGAGGTCTGTCTCTACATATATCTCATCATGTTGAGGTCTGTCTCTCCATATATCTCAGCATGTTGAGGTCTATCTCTCCATATATCTCAGCATGTTGAGGTCTGTCTCTCCATATATCTCAGCATGTTGAGGTCTGTCTCTCCATATATCTCATCATGTTGAGGTCTGTCTCTCCATATATCTCAGCATGTTGAGGTCTGTCTCTCCATATATCTCAGCATGTTGAGGTCTGTCTCTCCATAAATCTCAGCATGTTGAGGTCTGTCTCTCCATATATCTCAGCATGTTGAGGTCTGTCTCTCCATATATCTCCGCATGTTGAGGTCTGTCTCTCCATAAATCTCAGCATTTTGAGGTCTGTCTCTCCATTTATCTCAGCATGTTGAGGTCTGTCTCTCCATATATCTCAGCATGTTCAGGTCTGTCTCTCCATATATCTCAGCATGTTGAGGTCTGTCTCTCCATAAATCTCAGCATGTTGAGGTCTGTCTCTCCATATATCTCAGCATGATGAGGTCTGTCTCTCCATATATCTCAGCATGTTGAGGTCTGTCTCTCCATAAATCTCAGCATGTTGAGGTCTGTCTCTACATATATCTCAGCATGTTGAGGTCTGTCTCTACATATATCTCAGCATGTTGAGGTCTGTCTCTACATATATCTCAGCATGATGAGGTCTGTCTCTCCATATATCTCAGCATGATGAGGTCTGTCTCTCCATAAATCTCAACATGTTGAGGTCTGTCTCTACATATATCTCAGCATGTTGAGGTCTGTCTCTCCATATATCTCAGCATGATGAGGTCTGTCTCTACATATATCTCAGCATGTTGAGGTCTGTCTCTCCATATATCTCAGCATGTTGAGGTCTGTCTCTCCATATATGTCAGCATGATGAGGTCTGTCTCTACATATATCTCAGCATGTTGAGGTCTGTCTCTCCATATATCTCAGCATGATGAGGTCTGTCTCTACATATATCTCAGCATGATGAGGTCTGTCTCTACATATATCTCAGCATGTTGAGGTCTGTCTCTCCATATATCTCAGTATGATGAGGTCTGTCTCTCCATATATCTCAGCATGATGAGGTCTGTCTCTACATATATCTCAGCATGTTGAGGTCTGTCTCTCCATATATCTCAGCATGATGAGGTCTGTCTCTACATATATCTCAGCATGTTGAGGTCTGTCTCTCCATATCTCAGCATGATGAGGTCTGTCTCTCCATATATCTCAGCATGATGAGGTCTGTCTCTACATATATCTCAGCATGATGAGGTCTGTCTCTACATATATCTCAGCATGTTGAGGTCTGTCTCTCCATATATCTCAGCATGATGAGGTCTGTCTCTCCATACATCTCAGCATGATGAGGTCTGTCTCTACATATATCTCAGCATGTTGAGGTCTGTCTCTACATATATCTCAGCATGTTGAGGTCTGTCTCTCCATATATCTCAGCATGTTGAGGTCTGTCTCTCCATATATCTAGGCATTTTGAGGTCTGTCTCTCCATATATCTCAGCATGTTGAGGTCTGTCTCTCCATATATCTCAGCATGATGAGGTCTGTCTCTCCATATATCTCAGCATGTTGAGGTCTGTCTCTCCATATATCTCATTATGTTGAGGTCTGTCTCTCCATATATCTCAGCATGTTGAGGTCTGTCTCTCCATAAATCTCAGCATGTTGAGGTCTGTCTCTACATATATCTCAGCATGTTGAGGTCTGTCTCTCCATATATCTCATCATGTTGAGGTCTGTCTCTCCATATATCTCAGCATGTTGAGGTCTGTCTCTCCATATATCTCAGCATGTTGAGGTCTGTCTCTCCATATATCTCATCATGTTGAGGTCTGTCTCTCCATATATCTCAGCATGTTGAGGTCTGTCTCTCCATATATCTCAGCATGATGAGGTCTGTCTCTCCATATATCTCAGCATGTTGAGGTCTGTCTCTCCATATATCTCAGCATGTTGAGGTCTGTCTCTCCATATATCTAGGCATGTTGAGGTCTGTCTCTCCATATATCTCAGCATGTTGAGGTCTGTCTCTCCATATATCTCAGCATGATGAGGTCTGTCTCTCCATATATCTCAGCATGTTGAGGTCTGTCTCTCCATATATCTCAGCATGTTGAGGTTTGTCTCTCCATATATCTCAGCATGTTGAGGTCTGTCTCTCCATATATCTCAGCATGATGAGGTCTGTCTCTCCATATATCTCAGCATGTTGAGGTCTGTCTCTCCATATATCTCAGCATGTTGAGGTCTGTCTCTCCATATATCTCAGCATGTTGAGGTCTGTCTCTCTTTTGCTTTTTCCTTTCCTGCTTTTCTTTCAGTTCTGCAGCTTTCTGCTTTACCCTCCTGGGGCAGTTGTGTCATTTATTTTATTACATAATGTGAACGAAGTGAAATACACACACACATGGACACACACAATGCATATTGGGCAAAAAGTGCAGCTACACACACACAACTGCAGTCCTATGCTGCACACGTACCAACCAACACAGATTAAGTGTACAACATGAACACACACATACACACACAAATCAATGTGGCCTGTGTTCGACATCAAAGCAACGTCTGTACACCAAGTTGAAGGGCACGGCTGCACAGCTTAAGCAATTGACCAGCAACACTGCTCCCTACACACACACACACACACACACACACACACACACACACACACACACACACACACACACACACACACACTCACACACACAGATAGCACTGACTGTCACTTCTTCTCAATCCAATTCTGAAACAGTATGGCTTCCGTGGGAACTACACTAGAGGGGAAAACTCCAAAGAACAGTTCAGGCTCTCAGTGAATAGCAACAAATTAACAATTTGTCATTAGCTTAGCACATCGTACACTTGTCTACGTCCCAAATCTCGTTAAACACAGTTGGGAGTTAAATGAAACCACACTATTACTATTCTACACATGCATAAGGACGTGCAGTCATGTGTGGCAAGGCTCAATGATGGGCTTGTTTATCTGTGTGCCACCCACTTGTTTAGGTTGTACACCAATTTGTCCCGTCTAAACAGGTGATTTCTCTTCGTTAACGTGGAGGAGAACGAGTTGAGCTCGTGGCTTTTTGGGGTGTGTGTTTGTGTTTGTGTGTGTTGTGTGTGTTGTCTAGGGGTTTAGAGGTTAGTTAGAGGTTCTAGGCAGTGTTTCCCAAACTCGGTCCTGGGACCGCAAGGGGGGCCCGATTAGTTATTTGTCCTAGTACCACACAGCTCATTAAAATAATCAACTAATCATCAATCTTTCATTGCTTGAATCAGCTACAGTTGAAGTCGGAAATTTACATACAATTCGGTTGGAGTCATTAAAACTTGTTTTTCAACCACTCCACAAATTTCTTGTTAAGAAACTATAGTTTTGGCAAGTCGGTTAGGACATCTACTTTGTGCATGACACAAATCATTTTTCCAACAATTGTTTACAGACAGATTATTTCACTTATAATTCACTGTATCACAATTCCAGTGGGTCAGAAGATTACATACACTAAGTTGACTGTGCCTTTAAACAGCTTGGAAAATTCCAGAAAATTATGTCATGACTTTAGCAGCTTCTGATAGGCTAATTGGCATAATTTGAGTCAATTGGAGGTGTACCTGTGGATGTATTTCAAGGCCTACCTTCAGCCTCTTCACTTGACATCATGGGAAAATCTAAATAAATCAGCCAAGACCTCATAAAAAAAATTGTAGACCTCCACAAGTCTGGTTCATCCTTGGGAGCAATTTCCTGAAGGTACCTGTACAAACAAACAAAGTCAAGGTATTGGAGTGGCCATCACAAAGCCCTGCCCTCAATCCTACAGAAAATGTGTGAGCAGAACTGAAAAAGCGTGTGAGAGCAAGGAGGCCTACAAATGGGCCAAAATTCACCCAATTTATTGTGGGAAGCTTGTGGAAGGCTACCGAAATGTTTGACCAAGTTAAACAATTTAAAGGCAATGCTACCAAATACTAATTGAGTGTATGGAAACTTCTGACCCAATGGGAAAGTGATGAAATAAATACAATCTGAAATGAACAATTCTCTCTACTATTATTCTGACATTTCACATTCTTAAAATAAAGTGGTGATCCTATCTGACTGCAAATGGGTCTTCCAAATGGACAATGACCCCAAGCATACTTCCAGGGAATGTTTAAATGTCAAGAATGTCAATAATTGTTTAAAAAAATGTATTTGGCTAAGGTATATGTAAACTTCCGACTTCAACTGTATGTAGTGTTCGGGGCAACAACCAAAACGTGCCCCCCTTGGGGTCCTGAGGAACGAGTTTGGGAAACACTGAAGTAGAGGATGTTAACGAGAGACGAACAGGCTCTGGAGAGGTTCTCACAGCTGCAGGACTAGTCTGATATCAATATCACTCCTAACACTACATTACTGAACACTAGTCTGATATCAATATCACTCCTAACACTACATTACTGAACACTAGTCTGATATCAATATCACTCCTAACACTACATTACTGAACACTAGTCTGATATCAATATCACTCCTAACACTACATTACTGAACACTAGTCTGATATCAATATCACTCCTAACACTACATTACTGAACACTAGTCTGATATCAATATCACCCCTAACACTACATTACTGAACACTAGTCTGATATCAATATCACTCCTAACACTACATTACTGAACACTAGTCTGATATCAATATCACTCCTAACACTACATTACTGAACACTAGTCTGATATCAATAGCACTCCTAACACTACATTACTGAACACTTGTCTGATATCAATATCACTCCTAACACTACATTACTGAACACTAGTCTGATATCAATATCACTCCTAACACTACATTACTGAACACTAGTCTGATATCAATATCACTCCTAACACTACATTACTGAACACTAGTCTGATATCAATATCACTCCTAACACTACGTTACTGAACACTTGTCTGATATCAATATCACTCCTAACACTACATTACTGAACACTAGTCTGATATCAATATCACTCCTAACACTACATTACTGAATACAACTAAAACTGCCTAGTGTCTCTTAACTACTGCAGCCAGAGAGAGGGGTGGATGTGTTTGATTGTGTGCGGAAGAGTGAGAAAGTAAGAAAGAGTAAGAAAGAGGGAGAAAGTAAGAAAGAGCGAGAGAAAATAAGAGAGAGAGAGTAAGTGAGAGAGAGAGTGAGAGTGAGTGAGAGAATGATAGAGCAAATAAGAGAGAGAATAAGAGAGAGAGAATAATTTGGAGTGAGAAAATAAGAAAGATAGAGAGAAAATAAGAGAGAGAGAGAGAGAGAGAGAAAATAAGAGAGAGAGAGAATAATTTGGAGTGAGAAAATAAGAGAGAGAGAGAGTGAGTGAGAGAGAGAGAGAAAGAGAGAGAGAGTGAGTGAGAGAATGAGAGAGATAATAAGAGAGAGAGTGAGTGAGAGTGAGTGAGTGAGAGTGAGTGAGTGAGTGAGTGAGTGAGTGAGTGAGTGAGTGAGTGAGTGAGTGAGTGAGTGAGTGAGTGAGTGAGTGAGTGAGTGAGTGAGAGAATGAGAGAGAAAATAAGAGAGAGACAGAGAGAGAAAATAAGATTGAGAGATAGAATGGGAGAGAGAGAGTGACAGAGAGAAAGAAAATAGAAGACAAAGGATACAGGGACTGCTGCTTCTCCACTCTCTCACTCTCTCTCACTCTCTCTCACTCTCACGTTTCTAAACTAATGATGATGAGGATGACATGGCAGCAGGCCTGCTCTCTTAACCGGATTACATAATGGTGCCTGGGCGGCTCCAGAGCTGCAGCCCAGGATGTGCTGACAGCATGCTTTCTCAACGTCATTAGCAATGCTCACACAGCTGGCTCAGGGGAAGGGGGAGGGAGAGGGAGCACGAGAGAGGGAGGAGGGCGAGGGGATGGAGAGAGATCGGGAGGGAGGGAGAGGAGAGGGAGGGAGGATATATAGAGGGAGGGAGTGGGGTGAGAGGGAAGAGTGCGAGGGGACAAAGAGAGATCGGGAGGGTGGGAGAGGAGAGGGAGGGAGGATAGATAGAGGAAGGGAGTGGGGGAGAGGGAGGAGGGAGAGGGGAGGGAGGTAGATGGGGAGGGAGAGGAGAGGGAGGGAGCAGGGAGAGAGGATAGAGAGGGAGGGAGGGAGCAGGGGAGAGGGAGGAGGGAGCGGGAGCAGGGGAGAGGGAGGGCAGGAGCGGGACGGAGATAGGGGAAGAGGGAGAGGAGAGGGGGGAAGCATGGGGGTTTACACATCCTGGGGTTCAGGGTCTATCCCAACCCCTCCGCTGAGCTGAAGTGAACCCCTTGGCCACCCCCCACTACCACTGTTTCCAATAATACTGCAGCGATGCAGCAAAGCCTGTGTTTCATCCGTTGCTCTCCTCCTCTCAACGGAGAGAGGGATGAAAGCAGAGGATTGGTATTCCTAGACACGACTGTTAACAAACACTTCCCATCTCACACATCAAACACTATGGCCAGGAAGCAGTCCACACAAAACAATAAAAAAAGACAGGCTTCAATGTTTGTATGTGTTGGCTTTATGGAGATTATTATTACAAATGGCAACACAAGTTACTCTTAGATTTGCATAACGTTCCTAAAGAAAGACTACATACAGTACCAGGACAATGACATTAAAGTCCCATTAGACACACCAGAGACCGCTGACCCAAAACAACACTGCTAATATGTTTTGGAGGTTTTGATTGGATGGGAAAAATACACCAGCATGAAGGAACAAACACGATACTATGATAAATAGGAAAACAATAAACAAAACCAACGATTCCGTTGAACATGGAACTACATGGATGTTGAAGGAGATAATGATGTCTGCAGTTTTTAATGCACGTGTTTACCAGGCCCGTCCTAAGGAGTGTGACTATCACTTCACTTTTTAAAATGGGATTTTAAATCTAAAAACACTGCTGAAAATTGGTCGAGATAAAAACAAGAATCTGCATATTCAGAGGTTTAGAAACAGTCAGAGGTTTAGAAACAGTCCGAGTCAGAGGTTTAGAAACAGTCCGAGTCAGAGGTTTAGAAACAGTCAGAGTCAGAGGTTTAGAAACAGTCAGAGGTTTAGAAACAGTCCGAGTCAGAGGTTTAGAAACAGTCCGAGTCAGAGGTTTAGAAACAGTCAGAGGTTTAGAAACAGTCAGAGGTTGAGAAACAGTCAGAGGTTTAGAAACAGTCAGAGGTTTAGAAACAGTCAGAGGTTTAGAAACAGTCCGAGTCAGAGGTTTAGAAACAGTCCGAGTCAGAGGTTTAGAAACAGTCAGAGTCAGAGGTTTAGAAACAGTCAGAGGTTTAGAAACAGTCCGAGTCAGAGGTTTAGAAACAGTCCGAGTCAGAGGTTTAGAAACAGTCAGAGGTTTAGAAACAGTCAGAGGTTTAGAAACAGTCAGAGGTTGAGAAACAGTCAGAGGTTTAGAAACAGTCCGAGTCAGAGGTTGAGAAACAGTCAGAGGTTTAGAAACAGTCAGAGGTTTAGAAACAGTCAGAGGTTTAGAAACAGTCCGAGTCAGAGGTTTAGAAACAGTCCGAGTCAGAGGTTTAGAAACAGTCAGAGTCAGAGGTTTAGAAACAGTCAGAGGTTTAGAAACAGTCCGAGTCAGAGGGTTAGAAACAGTCAGAGGTTTAGAAACAGTCAGAGTCAGAGGGTTAGAAACAGTCAGAGGTTTAGAAACCGTCTGAGTCAGAGGGTTAGAAACAGTCAGAGGTTTAGAAACAGTCCGAGTCAGAGGTTTAGAAACAGTCAGAGTCAGAGGTTTAGAAACAGTCCGAGTCAGAGGTTTAGAAACAGTCCGAGGTTTAGAAACAGTCCGAGGTTTAGAAACAGTCAGAGGTTTAGAAACAGTCAGAGGTTTAGAAACAGTCCGAGTCAGAGGTTTAGAAACCGTCCGAGTCAGAGGTTTAGAAACAGTCCGAGTCAGAGGTTTAGAAACAGTCAGAGGTTTAGAAACAGTCAGAGGTTTAGAAACAGTCCGAGTCAGAAGTTTAGAAACAGTCAGAGGTTTAGAAACAGTCAGAGGTTTAGAAACAGTCCGAGTCAGAGGTTTAGAAACAGTCAGAGGTTTAGAAACAGTATATTTTTGGATGTCTGTTAGGCTGCCAAAACATTAGCAGATGTGAATTTTAACTGCAGCTGTGTTTATCTGTGTTCCCAAAGACGTGGACGTTTCCACAAGAAACCCCATGAAACCCAAAGGAGAGTGAAAATGACCCATGTTAGCAGGGCTAGCACAGACACGCTCTGACGTCTGACTAAATACTGGAATGAGGAATCTACCACTGGTGAATACATTACAAAACACAAACACACATGCATACACAAACACACACACACACACACACACAGATTCCCGTGAGCGGGAGCGTGGAAAACATTTCAACACCATTCCCACAACACTTCCACAGACACACACACATATCTCTGTCTCTGTCACTCTCTGTCATTCTCTCTCTGTCACTCTCTCTCTGTCACTCTGTCACTCTCTGTCTCTCTCTGTGTCTCTCTCTCTCTGTCATTCTCTCCCTGTGACTCTCTGTCATTCTCTCTCTGTCACTCTCAATCTCTCTCTGTGTCTCTCTGTGTCTCTCAATGTCTCTCTGTGTATCTCTGTGTCTCTCTGTGTCTATCTCTCTAATTAGTAGGAAGCCTGACTTTGGCAGCTGCTGTCTGTTTGCATGTTGGTATTCGCACCGCCTTCTGATTGGGCCCCGCTCGCTTCCTCTGGGAGTAAGAAGCTCCAGGGTTGGTTAAACATCTGCGGGGCAGAGTGGAGCCGCAACACAACAGGGGATCCACACATCTCCAATACTCTCGGCACCCAAAGACCACGGCAGCCTTACAAACACAGAACAACACTGTATCCTATAGGCCTCCACAATGTTGACAACACAGACTTCACAGTTTGGTTGGCAGAGATCTTAAACACAGCTTAGACTTTAGATGTGAGGGATGGTAACTTTTAAGGGAGAGGAGGGTCCTAAATTGTTGTGTGTGTGTGTCAGTTCAGCACAGGACAGTGGGACCTCCATCAGTCAGGCCCACATTCTGTGATAGCCTGCAGCCCTTTCGACTCAGCCCCCTCCCCCCACCCCCCCCAGTAGGACACATACGGCACTGCCTGCAGAATTAGACAACTCCAAAGCTCCCCTTCTTTTGCTTCCTCTTTGTCTCTGTTGTTTTGTCTCTTAATTTACCCATCTCTCTCTTCCATCCGCTCTTCTCTACCCTCTCTCTTTACCCGCTCTCTTTACCCTCTCTCTACTACTCTCTCTCTTTACCCTCTCTCTCCTCCATCCGCTCTTCTCTACCCTCTCTCTTTACCCGCTCTCTTTACCCTCTCTCTACTACCCTCTCTCTTTACCCTCTTTCTACTACCCTCTCTCTACTACCCTCTCTCTACTACCCTTTCTCTTTACCCTCTCTCTACTACCCTCTCTCTACTACCCTCTCTCTACTACCCTTTCTCTTTACCCTCTCTCTACTACCCTCTCTCTACTACCCTTTCTCTACTACCCTCTCTCTACTACCCTCCCTCTACTACCCTCTCTCTGTACCCTCTCTCTATTCCCTCTTTCTACTACCCTCTCTCTACTACCCTCTCTCTTTACCCTCTCTCTACTACCCTCTCTCTACTACCCTCTCTCTACTACTCTCTCTCTTTACCCTCTCTCTCCTCCATCTGCTCTTCTCTACCCTCTCTCTTTACCCTCTCTCTTTACCCTCACTCTACTACCCTCTCTCTTTACCCTCTCTCTACTACCCTCTTTCTACTACCCTCTCTCTACTACCCTCTCTCTACTACCCTTTCTCTTTACCCTCTCTCTACTACCCTCTCTCTACTACCCTCTCTCTACTACCCTCTCTCTTTACCCTCTCTCTACTACCCTCTCTCTACTACCCTCTCTCTACTACCCTTTCTCTTTACCCTCTCTCTACTACCCTCTCTCTACTACCCTTTCTCTACTACCCTCTCTCTACTACCCTTTCTCTTTACCCTCTCTCTACTACCCTCTCTCTACTACCCTCTCTCTACTACCCTCTCTCTACTACCCTTTCTCTTTACCCTCTTTCTACTACCCTTTTCTACTACCCTCTCTCTACTACCCTTTCTCTTTACCCTCTCTCTACTACCCTCTCTCTACTACCCTCTCTCTACTACCCTTTCTCTACTACCCTCTCTCTACTACCCTCCCTCTACTACCCTCTCTCTGTACCCTCTCTCTACTACCCTCTTTCTACTACCCTCTCTCTACTACCCTCTCTCTACTACCCTCTCTCTTTACCCTCTCTCTACTACCCTCTCTCTACTACCCTCTCTCTTTACCCTCTCTCTACTATCCTCTCTCTACTACCCTCTCTCTACTACTCTCTCTCTTTACCCTCTCTCTCCTCCATCCGCTCTTCTCTACCCTTTCTCTTTACCCTCACTCTACTACCCTCTCTCTTTACCCTCTTTTTACTACCCTCTTTCTACTACCCTCTCTCTACTACCCTCTCTCTACTACCCTTTCTCTTTACCCTCTCTCTACGACCCTCTCTCTACTACCCTCTCTCTACTACCCTCTCTCTTTACCCTCTCTCTACTACCCTCTCTCTACTACCCTCTCTCTACTACCCTTTCTCTTTACCCTCTCTCCACTACCCTCTCTCTACTACCCTTTCTCTACTACCCTCTCTCTACTACCCTTTCTCTTTACCCTCTCTCTACTACCCTCTCTCTACTACCCTCTATCTACTACCCTCTCTCTACTACCCTTTCTCTTTACCCTCTTTCTACTACCCTTTCTCTACTACCCTCTCTCTACTACCCTTTCTCTTTACCCTCTCTCTACTACCCTCTCTCTACTACCCTCTCTCATTACCCTCTCTCTTTACCCTCTCTCTACTACCCTCTTTCTACTACCCTCTCTCTACTACTCTCTCTCTTTACCCTCTCTCTCCTCCATCCGCTCTTCTCTACCCTCTCTCTTTACCCTCTCTCTTTACCCTCTCTCTACTACCCTCTCTCTTTACCCTCTTTCTACTACCCTCTCTCTACTACCCTCTCTCTACTACCCTTTCTCTTTACCCTCTCTCTACTACCCTCTCTCTACTACCCTCTCTCTACTACCCTCTCTCTACTACCCTCTCTCTTTACCCTCTCTCTACTACCCTCTCTCTACTACCCTCTATCTACTACCCTTTCTCTTTACCCTCTCTCTACTACCCTCTCTCAACTACCCTTTCTCTACTACCCTCTCTCTACTACCCTCCCTCTACTACCCTCTCTCTGTACCCTCTCTCTACTACCCTCTCTCTACTACCCTCTTTCTACTACCCTCTCTCTACTACTCTCTCTCTTTACCCTCTCTCTCCTCCATCCACTCTTCTCTACCCTCTCTCTTTACCCTCTCTCTTTACCCTCTCTCTACTACCCTCTCTCTTTACCCTCTTTCTACTACCCTCTCTCTACTACCCTCTCTCTACTACCCTCTCTCTACTACCCTTTCTCTTTACCCTCTCTCTACTACCCTCTCTCTACTACCCTCTCTCATTACCCTCTCTCTACTACCCTCTCTCTACTACCCTCTCTCTACTACCCTTTCTCTTTACCCTCTCTCTACTACCCTCTCTCTACTACCCTTGCTCTACTACCCTCTCTCTACTACCCTTTCTCTTTACCCTCTCTCTACTACCCTCTCTCTACTACCCTCTCTCTACTACCCTTTCTCTTTACCCTCTTTCTACTACCCTTTCTCTACTACCCTCTCTCTACTACCCTTTCTCTTTACCCTCTCTCTACTACCCTCTCTCTACTACCCTTTCTCTTTACCCTCTCTCTACTACCCTCTCTCTACTTCCCTTTCTCTACTACCCTCTCTCTACTACCCTCTCTCTACTACCCATTCTCTTTACCCTCTCTCTACTACCCTCTCTCTACTACCTTCTCTCTAGTACCCTTTCTCTTTACCCTCTCTCTACTACCCTCTCTCTACTACCCTCTTTCTACTACCCTCTCTATACTACCCTCTCTCTACTACCCTCTCTCTACTACTCTCTCTCTACTACCCTCTCTCTACTACTCTCTCTCTACTACCCTTTCTCTTTACCCTCCCTCTACTACCCTCTCTCTACTTCCCTTTCTCTACTACCCTCTCTCTACTACCCTCTTTCTACTACCCTCTCTCTACTACCCTCTCTCTACTACCCTTTCTCTTTACCCTCTCTCTACTACCCTCTCTCTACTACCCTCTCTCTACTACCCTCTCTCTACTACCCTCTCTCTTTACCCTCTCTCTACTACCCTCTCTCTACTACCCTCTCTCTACTACCCTTTCTCTTTACCCTCTCTCTACTACCCTCTCTCAACTACCCTTTCTCTACTACCCTCTCTCTACTACCCTCCCTCTACTACCCTCTCTCTGTACCCTCTCTCTACTACCCTCTCTCTACTACCCTCTTACTACTACCCTCTCTCTACTACTCTCTCTCTTTACCCTCTCTCTCCTCCATCCACTCTTCTCTACCCTCTCTCTTTACCCTCTCTCTTTACCCTCTCTCTACTACCCTCTCTCTTTACCCTCTTTCTACTACCCTCTCTCTACTACCCTCTCTCTACTACCCTCTCTCTACTACCCTTTCTCTTTACCCTCTCTCTACTACCCTCTCTCTACTACCCTCTCTCATTACCCTCTCTCTACTACCCTCTCTCTACTACCCTCTCTCTACTACCCTTTCTCTTTACCCTCTCTCTACTACCCTCTCTCTACTACCCTTTCTCTACTACCCTCTCTCTACTACCCTTTCTCTTTACCCTCTCTCTACTACCCTCTCTCTACTACCCTCTCTCTACTACCCTTTCTCTTTACCCTCTTTCTACTACCCTTTCTCTACTACCCTCTCTCTACTACCCTTTCTCTTTACCCTCTCTCTACTACCCTCTCTCTACTACCCTCTCTCTACTACCCTTTCTCTTTACCCTCTCTCTACTACCCTCTCTCTACTTCCCTTTCTCTACTACCCTCTCTCTACTACCCTCTCTCTACTACCCATTCTCTTTACCCTCTCTCTACTACCCTCTCTCTACTACCCTCTCTCTAGTACCCTTTCTCTTTACCCTCTCTCTACTACCCTCTCTCTACTACCCTCTTTCTACTACCCTCTCTATACTACCCTCTCTCTACTACCCTCTCTCTACTACTCTCTCTCTACTACCCTCTCTCTACTACTCTCTCTCTACTACCCTTTCTCTTTACCCTCCCTCTACTACCCTCTCTCTACTACCCTCTCTCTTTACCCTCTCTCTACTACCCTCTCTCTACTACCCTTTCTCTTTACCCTCTCTCTACTACCCTTTCTCTTTACCCTCTCTCTACTATCCTCTCTCTACTACCCTTTCTCTATACCCTCCCTCTACTACCCTCTCTCTCTACCCTCTCTCTACTACCCTCTCTCTACTACCCTTTCTCTTTACCCTCTCTCTACTACCCTCTCTCTACTACCCTTTATCTACTACCCTCTCTCTTTTACCCTCTCTCTTTTACCCTCTTTCTACTACCCTCTCTCTACTACTCTCTCTCTACTACCGTCTCTCTTTACCCTCTTTCTACTACCCTCTCTCTACTACCCTTTCTCTTTACCCTCTCTCTACTACCCTCTCTCTACTACCCTTTCTCTCTACCCTCCCTCTACTACCCTCTTCCTCTACCCTCTATCTACTACCCTCTCTCTACTACCCTTTCTCTTTACCCTCTCTCTACTACCCTCTCTCTACTACCCTCTCTACTACCCTTTCTCTACTACTCTCTCTCTACTACCCTCTCTACTACCCTCTCTCTACTACCCTTTCTCTACTACTCTCTCTCTACTACCGTCTCTCTTTACCCTCTTTCTACTACCCTCTCTCTACTACTCTCTCTCTACTACCGTCTCTCTTTTCCCTCTTTCTACTACCCTCTCTCTACTACTCTCTCTCTCTCTACCCTCTCTCTATTACCCTCTCTCTACTACCCTTCTCTTTACCCTCTCTCTACTACCCTCTCTCTCTACCCTCTCTCTTTACCCTCTCTCACTACTACCCTCTCTCTACTACCCTTTCTCTTACCCTCTCTCTACTACCCTCTCTCTCTACCCTCTCTCTTTACCCTCTCTCTTTACCCTCTTTCTACTACCCCCTCTCTACTACCCTCTCTCTACTACCCTCTCTCTACTACCCTCTCTCTCTACCCTCTCTCTACTACCCTCTCTCTACTACCCTCCCTCTACTACCCTCTCTCTGTACCTCTCTCTACTACCCTCTTTCTACTACCCTCTCTCTACTACCCCCTCTCTACTACCCTTTCTCTTTACCCTCTCTCTACTACCCTTTCTCTACCCTCTCTCTTTACCCTCTCTCTTTACCCTCTTTCTACTACCCCCTCCCTACTACTCTCTCTCTACTACCCTCTCTCTACTACCCTTTCTCTTTACCCTCTCTCTACTACCCTCTCTCTCTACCCTCTCTCTTTACCCTCTCTCTTTACCCTCTCTCTTTACCCTCTTTCTACTACCCTCTCTCTACTACTCTCTCTCTACTACACTCTCTCTACTACCCTTTCTCTTTACCCTCTTTCTACTACCCTCTCTCTACTACCTTCTCTATACTACCCTCTCTATTTTCCCTCTCTCTACTACCCTCTCTCTACTACCCTTTCTCTTTACCCTCTCTCTACTACCCACTCTCTACTACCCTCTCTCTACTACCCTTTCTCTTTACCCTCTCTCTACTACTCTCTCTCTACTACCCTTTCTCTACTACTCTCTCTCTACTACCCTCTCTCTGCTACCCTCTCTCTAGTACCCTTTCTCTTTACCCTCTCTCTACTACCCTCTCTCTACTACCCTTTCTCTACTACCCTCTCTCTACTACCCTCTCTCTAGTACCCTTTCTCTTTACCCTCTCTCTACTACCCTCTCTCTACTACCCTCGCTCTACTACCCTCTCTCTACTACCCTCTCTCTACTACCCTTTCTCTTTACCCTCTCTCTACTACCCTCTCTCTCTACCCTCTCTCTTTACCCTCTCTCTACTACCCTCTCTCTACTACCCTCTCTCTCTACCCTCTCTCTACTACCCTCTCTCTACTACCCTCCCTCTACTACCCTCTCACTGTACCCTCTCCCTACTACCATCTTTCTACTACCCTCTCTCTACTACCCCCTCTCTACTACCCCTTTCTCTTTACCCTCTCTCTACTACCCTCTCTCTCTACCCTCTCTCTTTACCCTCTCTCTTTACCCTCTTTCTACTACCCCCTCCCTACTACCCTCTCTCTACTACCCTTTCTCTTTACCCTCTCTCTACTACCCTCTCTCTCTACCCTCTCTCTTTACCCTCTCTCTTTACCCTCTTTCTACTAGCCTCTCTCTACTACTCTCTCTCTACTACACTCTCTCTACTACCCTTTCTCTTTACCCTCTCTCTACTACCCTCTCTCTACTACCCTCTCTATACTACCCTCTCTCTTTACCCTCTCTCTTTACCCTGTCTCTACTACTGTCTCTACTTCTCTCTGTTTACCCTCTCTCTACTACCCTGTCTCTTTACTCTCTCTCTACCTTCTATCTTTACTCTCTCTCTTCTACCCTCTCTTCTACCCTTTCTAGTGTCACTTTTAAATGTTTTCACACTTGTTCCTCCCCTCCCTCCCCTCTTTCACTCCTATCGCTCCCCTCCTCTCTCCCTCTCTTTTCCTCCCTCTCTCTCTCCCTCTCTTACCCTCCCTTGCCATCCCTCCCAGCTGTAATTATGTAACTTCCTCCCAGAAGGGAGCACAGTAACAAACTTAGCCCGTTCACCACTATCAACCTCCCTCTAAAGACAGTAAAGCCATATTGTTTCTTCCAGAATCCAAGGAGAAACTCCACCGATGCTCTGAAAAAACTGATGTGGGATCAGTTCTTCTTATGCCGGTCCATCCATCTGTATAATAAGTTTAAAACTCAAACTGGCCCTGGATCAATTAATGGGGTATAATGCACTGCAACCTTATCTTCCGCCATTTTGTTTTTTATGAGTCTCTTTGAGGACAATAGGGAGTACACAAGAACAGTGTTTCCAAAATGTTCAGCTGAGCTTGAGCCAGCCATTGTGGCTAGAACACATTTTGGAAAAGCTTTCTATTCTGTGGGTGATTCCCAATAGAAAACAACACATCTAAGAATCACCCATCAACTGTGTATGACCCATCTCTGCAGACACTACTGAACCCACCAAGACCTCCAGCAGCAACAAGATCACTCAGTCAGTCAGGACTTGAAAAGAGAGCAGAGGGCACAGCTCTGCCTTACGGCCAATATATCTTCACGCCAAGGGAGCAATGTTCCTGCCGTTCAAGTGTTGTTTGGCTACACACTGGGCCCAGGCAGTGACAAGGACACCCCTTGAAGAGATGTGAGAAAAGATGCTGATTTTCTATTCTGTATGAGGTGTTGTATGTGTGTGTGTGTGTGTGTGTGTGTGTATGTGTGTGTGTGTGTGTGTGTGTGTGTGTGTGTGTGTGTGTGTGTGTGTGTGTGTGTGTGTGCGTGTGTGTGTGTGTGTGTGTGTGTGTGTGTGTGTGTGTGTGTGTGTGTGTGTGTGTGTGTGTGTGTGTGTGTGTGTGTGTGTGTGTGTGTGTGTGTGTGTGTTTGTGCGTGTGTATTCCTGCAGATATCTGGGTGTTTTTGAATCTTTAGAACTCTGCTGGCATCACAAAAATCCCTGAGAAAGGGGTAGAGGGGGTTTAGAGTGGAGCTGGAGACAGCACTGAGAGAATCAATTAACACGCAGAACACAGGCCCCCGGACTTCTCCTCTGGCTAGCACAAACGTTACACAACATCTATCCCCTCTCTCTGATTCCTCCACTCCATCCTCTTTCTCTTAATGTTGTCTCCCCTCATTTCTCTCTTTCTTCATCCCTCTCTCTTTCTCCATCCATCCCCATCATTCCCCCATCTCCCTTCCTGTCTCTTCTCCCCCATCCCTGTCTCTCTCTCTCTACTTCCCTCTCTCTATTTCCCTTTCTACAAATTAGTCAAAAGAGAAAACATCTCCTCCTCTGTTCTTTTCTCACGCTCCCAAAAAAAGATCATGCCCCCAGTTTGACTCTGTGAATCACTGCCCTTCACGATGTGTCCAATTACTTATGAAGGGTTGACGTCTTCACTGTAATCACAGTGTTTACAACGCAAACTAACTGGGCCCTGACACTTACTCTCTCTCTCTAGGGGGCCCATTTGGACATGCCTGTCAATCAGTGTGCTAGTTGAGTACCAAGTACATGAATGTGTGGATTAAGCACCAAAGGGATAGTTTATAAAAAATATAAACATTGGAGCAAAATTCTATGAAAGCCATAGAGGCCAATGGAAATCAAATATCTATTTGTATTTTGAGTGAACTATCCCTTTAGAGGGGCAGTTTAGTATCAAGAAGGCATCTGGTTCAAGTAGCCGATGGCCTTACCTCTGGTGTGACCTTGGCCAGCTGACTAATGACTAGTCCAAGACACCTAACTAAACCTCCGAATGACGAGTCAAAGACACCTGCATTAACCTCCTAATGACTAGTCCAAGACACCTGACTAACCTCCTAATGACTAGTCAAAGACACCTGACTTAACCTCCTAATGACTAGTCCAAGACACCTGACTTACCTCCTAATGACTAGTCAAAGACACCTGACTTAACCTCCTAATGACTAGTCCAGGACACCTGACTTATCTCCTAATGACTAGTCAAAGACACGTGACTAAACATCCCAATGAATAGTCCAAGACACCTGACTTAACCTCCTAATGACTAGTCCAAGACACCTGACTTAACCTCCTAATGACTAGTCAAAGACACCTGACTTAACCTCCTAATGACTAGTCCAAGACACCTGAATTAACCTCCTAATGACTAGTCAAAGACACCTGACTTAATCTCCTAATGACTAGTCCAAGACACCTGACTTAACCTCCTAATGACTAGTCCAAGACACCTGACTTAACCTCCTAATGACTAGTTAAAGAGACCTGACTTAACCTACTCCAGAAATGACTAGTCAAAGACACCTGTCTAACCATCCCAATGAATAGTCCAAGACACTTGACTTAACCTCCTAATGACTAGTCCAAGACACCTGACTTAACCTCCTAATGACTAGTCTAAGACACCTGACTTAACCTCCTATTGACTAGTCCAAGACACCTGACTTAACCTCCTAATGACTAGTCAAAGACACCTGACTTAACCTCCTAATGAATAGTCAAAGACCCCTGACTTAACCTACTCCAGAAATGACTAGTCCAAGACACCTAACTTAACCTCCTAATGACTAGTCCAAGACACCTGACTTAACCTCCTAATGACTAGTCCAAGACACCTGACTAAACCTCCTAATGACTAGTCCAAGACACCTGACTTAACCTCCTAATGAATAGTCAAAGACACCTGACTTAACCTACTCCAGAAATGACTAGTCCAAGACACCTGACTTAACCTCCTAATGACTAGTCCAAGACACCTGACTTAACCTCCTAATGACTAGTCCAAGACACCTGACTAAACCTCCTAATGACTAGTCCAAGACACCTGACTTAACCTCCTAATGAATAGTCAAAGACACCTGACTTAACCTACTCCAGAAATGACTAGTCCAAGACACCTGACTTAACCTCCTAATGACTAGTCCAAGACACCTGACTACACCTACTCCAGAAATGACTAGTCCAAGACACCTGACTTAACCTCCTAATGACTAGTCCAAGACACCTGACTACACCTACTCCAGAAATGACTAGCCAGTTGACTGCTCTATGACTGTAATTATAAAATGGACCAATTTGAGTGAAAATGAAAACTAAGGCTAGGCAAAGATATTCCCAAAGTGACTATGATTAAGTCCTGTCGTTAGACGTTACATTGGCACCGTCATACCATCTGGACCACCTCTGGGCAGCGGGCGCTCGGTGACATACGCTAGAGGGGATAAGGAGTGCTCATAAAGACAGATTACCAAGACATGCTTATGCATATGCACACACACATTCTGTGTCACAATCTGCGTGCTTTACTAATCAGCTCCCAGAGACAGCCTGTGGTCTGCCTTTGATCTGCTCTAACACACCCTCCTCCTCTCCCTCGCTCCATCTCACTTTCACTATTTCTCCCCCTCTCTCATTTTCTCTCTCTCTCTCGCCTTCTCGCTCGCTCTCTCTATCTCCGTCTTCTGAAACAAGATATTTCCAGTTTCCATAATTAAGTTAAAAGTTAGATAACTCAGTCATTGATCCTGTGCCGTGAAATATGAACTGGGCCTCTGTCGAGATATCTGACTGAGCCCTGAGGATCAGCGTGTGTGTGTGTGTGTGTGTGCATGCTTGCGTCTGTGTGCATGCGTCTGTGTGTGTGTGTGTTTGTGTATGTGAGTGTGTCTGTTTGTGTGCGTGTGTTCTTGCATGTGCGCACGCAAGTCTGGAGATCACAACCCCTCGCCAGCACACACCCCTCGTCTCAGACGGGCAATAAAACGCGGATTAGGAGGTAAGATGGGGATTTCATTGGCGTTTTCTTTTCTCTGCTATTATATTTCGCTGTGGAACTAATGCAATCTTTTGCCGGGTTATTCATGCAAACTGTGACAGCCTTGCCCCTGGTCTCCCATACAACAGTAAATGTGCTGAGTTAAGAGTGCTTCATTAAACCCTGTTCTTCACACACACACACACACACACACACACACACAAACACACAGAGCCCATGTCGGCTCCAGTAAGTAGTCAGCACTTTCCCGACCACATTGTTGTGTAAGTCTCTCAACAAAGCCAGCTCTGAAGCTATAGCACACACAGGACTGAGAGGGGGAAACGTAGCATGATAATGAAACCCTGCAGAATAATGATGAGGTCTGACAATTTGTCCTCAACATGGACAGGCCTGAGAGGGAATGCTAAACAACACTATAGGGAGAGAGAGAGAGAGTGAGGGAGGAGAGGAGAACAAAGAGCATAGAGAGGGTAAGAGATGAATAAAGAGACAGGGATGGAGAGGAAGGAGGGAATTAGATGGAGGGAAAGTTAGAGAATGGGGCGCGGAGGGACGAGCACATGGAGAAAGATCAACAGACAGGAACTGACGGACAGACGGACAGACGGACAGACAGACAGACGGACGGACAGACACTCAAATAGCCTTAAACTAATAACACACAAACAATTATATGTTTTCATGTCTTTATTGAACACACCGTGTAAACATTCACAGTGCAGGGTGGGAAAAGTGAACTGGATTTAATAACTGGTTGACCCTCCTTTGGCAGCAATAACCTCAACCAAAAGTGTTCTGTAGTCAGGAGGAATTTCAAATCAAATCAAAGTTTATTTGTCACGTGCGCCGAATACAACAGGTGTAGGTAGACCTTACAGTGAAATGCTTACTTACAGGCTTTAACCAATAGTGCAATAAAGGTATTAGGTGAACAATAGGGAAGTAAAGAAATAAAACAACAGTAAAAAGACAGTGAAAAACAGTAGCGAGGCTATAAACAGTAGTGAGGCTATAAAAGTAGCGAGGCTACATAAAGTCACCGGTTGGTCAGGCTGATTGAGGTAATATGTACAGTGGGGCAAAAAAAGTATTTAGTCAGCCACCAATTGTGCAAGTTCTCCCACTTAAAAAGATGAGAGAGGCCTGTAATGTTCATCATAGGTACACTTCAACTATGACAGACAAAATGAGAAGAAAAAAAATCAGAAAATCACATTGTAGGATTTTTAATTAATTAATTTGCAAATTATGGTGGAAAATAAGTATTTTTGGAGAATGTCCTCTGGTCTGATGAAACAAAAATAAAACTGTTTGGCCATAATGACCATCGTTATGTTTGGAGGAAAAAGGGGGAGGCTTGAAAGCTGAAGAACACCATCCCAACCGTGAAGCACAGGGGTGGCATTATCATGTTGTGGGGGTGCTTTGCTGCAGGAGAAACTGGTGCACTTCACAAAATAGATGGCATCATGAGGACAGAAAATTATGTGGATATATTGAAGCAACAGCTCAAGACATCAAGTTAAATCTTGATCGAAAATGGGTCTTCCAAATGGACAATGACCCCAAGCATACCTCCAAAATTGTGGCAAAATGGCTCAAGGACAACAAAGTCAAGGTATTGGAGTGGTCAACACAAAGCCCTGAACTCAATCCCATGGAAAATGTGTGGGCAGAACTGAAAAATCCTGTGCGAGCAAGGAGGTCTACAAACCTGACTCGGTTACACCAGCTCTGTCAGGAGGAATGGGCCAAAATGCATCCAATTTATTGTGGGAAGCTTGTGGAAGGCTACCCGAAACGTTTGACCCAAGTTAAACAATATAAAGGCAATGCTACCAAATACTAATTGAGTGTATGTAAACTTCTGACCCACTGGGAATGTGGTGAAAGAAATAAAAGCTTAAATAAATCATTCTCTCTACTATTATTCTGACATTTCACATTTTTTAAATAAAGTGGTGATCCTAACTGACCTAAGACAGGGAATTTTACTAAGATTAAATGTCAGGAATTGTGAAAAACTGAGTTTAAATGTACTTAGCTAAGGTGTGTGTAAACCTCCGACTTCAACTGTATATCATTAGGACGTATGTATTTTTATATATAGGCCTATTGTATATGTGTATAATTGCAGCGTCACCATCTTTATAGTAAAATAAATACAAATACACACATGACTTTAAGCTACATATTCATTTGACAAAGGTAATGAACTGCCCATTGATATAACAGGACCATGTTGGCAAAACAAGTGTTTCTGAGCTTGTCAATATTACACAGGTAAGCTAACGGTTATATAGATCAGGAATGAAAACAGGCTGTATAGACCTATAGACCTCTATATATCTATAGACCTCTATATATGAGTGACTGTGTCCAACACCCAACCGCCTGTTGTTATGTTGGACACCTACTGACCAAAGAAAGTGATAAGTATTGCTAAAATAAAGGTTTAAGGAAATACAGGCAGGCACCACATTACTGCGAGACAAAACAGCTCAATCAATAATGATGGTCTTGTAATTATAAAAGCAAAGCTTGTTTTCATATAATAAAAAATACAAAATAATCATATTATTAATAACCAATAATCCCATTATTGTGGAAGCACCTCCTCTAAGAGTC